>NC_053120.1:15006596-15236596 GCF_010015445.1 Perca fluviatilis
TGAGACATGCACACAGACAGTCCTCTGTATTCTTACAAAGAAACACATGGACAATGACAAGCACAAACAAATATAGTATACACACATACGCTGTGTTTTTGTACTGTAAACCAGAGTGACATTTCCTCCACAGTAACACTCACAACACTCACTCATGAATTTTGTGAAAAAAAAATAACTTTGATTTTTAATCAAAGATTGATAATAAGATTATGTGCACAAGCCAAATTTGGAAATGTGAACACTTTTGTCCTTGTTAAAATCTCCCCTTGTAGTAAAAACGTTTACTTGTAAGTTGAGAATTAAACTAGGGACATGTTAGCAAAAGATCCATTTCTACACCTGTCCACCCTCCCATGCCCTTCACATGACCACCTTTTTAAACTTTGAATTAATTCTTTACCCCATCTTCTTTCACTGTTTATGCACGGACCTCCTTATTTTTGTCTATCTTTTCGGGAAAATTTCATCCTTTTGTCGTCACTACCCACCAGCTCCCCAACATTGTTTTATTCATCATTTTTTTGAAATGTAGAACTGTTCATGTTTCGACCTTCTTATGCAAGCATTGCTTGAAGCTTAAATCCAACATTTACACTTCCAATAAGCAGTTTCTTTGATTCTCTAACCCACAGCGAGCTGCAACACAGTCCACCAACATGCACATGTAATAAATAGTAAGGAGGAAAAAAGGCTGGGGGTTACAGGACCCAGATCATATTCCTGTGACCTGAGGTGATCATGGACGAGCTAAAATATATATTCAGTATGAATAAAACATGTCACACAGCTGAGATTTAACCGCAAAATTGCTGACGTCAAGACTGTCAACTGGAAATCATAAATTTCTTCATAACGTTACATGATCGTATTCATTCACTCCACTCTGCCCCACAATCCTTATCTCATTCGACCGTCTTATGCATTTTTACAAAATGTCTTTATTAACAGGAGTTATTATCAGATACAATACATTTTAACTTAACAACAAATACCACTTAAATAAAAATCGTGCATAATATTAATCATGGTGTGGTCATAAGTTTTCATTTTCTGGGGCAATTGAATGCCTTAAACATGCCTCATTAGGTGTGCCAGAGAGGTCACCAGACAAAATAAACTTATAACATGGTGAAGCGCATACAAACCGATTTTTGTATGAATCCGTGTAAACAAAATATTAGAGAAATCACATTACTTCAAACCATGTAAACCTGTAGTCTGAATATTGTCTCAAGATGATAAGTAAAGGAACTGATGTTCTCAAGATGAAATGGGTGTATGAGGAGCTGAGTCTGATATCTCTTTTATCTATTATCTCCTGCTAACATTATGTTACAGATTTAACCATTTCCCAAGTGCTTGCTTTCCAGTCGCCATCTTTGTTTGGGGACCGGTTAACCATTTACTCAGAAGAAAAAAATGATTTTGATTATGAACCTCTGTGAGATTTGATAAATTATCTCCTAAGTTCTACTGATGTTTATTTTTCTGACAAAACAGTGGGCTATTGCAGTAACAAATATGAAATCACAGCCACAGCCTTACTAATGCAGAGAGATGAGAGGAGAGCTGAGTCTGTGTTTGTCCTGGAAGTGTTTCTCCTGTGTCTGCCCGGCTGTGAGGAGGATGGGGCAGTGGATTTAGTTACCGTCCTGTCAGCTGGAGGTCATAGGTTCAGTGTTTTCTGCACAGCCGTGTGTTAAAATGGCCTTGAGCAGCACTATCAAATTCACACCTACTTCATCCATTGTAAGGCTGACAGCAAAGCATGTTGTGTTCAGGCCGGTTTATTTCTAATTTATCTATTTTGACAGTTGTGGGAAAGGGTTGAAAGCTGTCAAAAACTTGACTGGTAGTGTGACGGCTCTACAGACTGTTGACAGACTGTTCAAGACGGGCACATTTTATATTTACAGTTCAAACTCACATTTGACATAATTCAGGATAGGATTGGGAACATAAAAGTGGAAGTACAGTAATGTTTGTTTGATACCTAGACCTTGGAGAAGAAGCATTGGTAAGCTTATTTACTTACTTACTTACTAATAATGTCGTATGCTTAAAAGTTAAACCATCAACCACAGAATTAGCCATTCTCCTGTGGACTGACCCGTGTTACAGCTGTGACCAACGATTTTCACAGCTCATTACTGATGGTTGTTAATTCCTCATGGCAAAACAAGGATATGTACAGCTGACAACTCAATGAACCCTAACCTTTACTTCTGCTTTTCTGCTCCTGAGCAAGGCACCTCAGTAGCACTGCCTTCATCCTGCCGGCCTTGCCATCTATGGCTCTGCTCCCTCACTTTATTAACTGTCACGGATAAAATGTCCATGTGAATGTATGCTAATGTAATATTCGTGGTACATTACTCCCTCAAAGAAAGAAGCTGGACCATTTCATTTCCTTTTATGAGACTGCCGTGCTGACCAGCAGAATAGAGGTACAGTAATTACAGTTTCCCCCGGCCTCCCGCTGCCCTATACTGGGTGTGCGTTCGATGCTGCTCTGCTGCCAAGTGTGAAAGAGAAGCTGGCATATCGCAGGACAACAGAGGAGGAGCTGAGCAGCTATAATGAAACCTCTGCAAACCACGTAAAGCAGGCAGATGCAGAGCTGTATGCATGTTTCACGTCGAGTCCCTTTTCCTGCTCAAGTTCTTCACTGTGAATCTGTCTGAACTAGACATAAATTAACTAGAACATCCATTCAAGCCTTCCAGTTTGAAGTGCAAGCAAGTCAGTGGCTCTGTGTTTAGAGCTGTCTCCTCAAAAACTGAGGCTGTCTACTGGTTTGAGACTGTTTTTGAAGTAATCCCGGTTTGTTCGTTTAACCTGCGACTAGTGAACTGAAAAGTGATCCAATAACACTATCGGTATTCACTTTCATGTCTCTGTGTGGGTTTAACCTTGGACCTCATTATATTATGTTATTCTTAATGTTGATTATTATGTTATTCTTGATGTTGATTGTCAACAGTGGAAATTTAGTTTAGCTGAAAACGATAAGCATATTACGAATGCGCTGTATACATGTCCAAACAATGCCTCTAAAACCCGAATAATACCGGAATATCCCATGTCTTAACCGGAAAATGATATATTTGGAAAAAGGCCTTATTCGGAATATCCAACCGGAATATGCTGTAACATGACCTGTATCAAATTCATAATATTGTCATATTCAGAATAATAGGTGAATATTGGTGTGCATGTAAACGTACTGATTGATGTTAAGTGAACTGTGTTTGAACAAAATTTCCTTTTTGCAGTAATTTATGAGCCCTTTGATGCAGACTTTGTCAGTTTTTGTTGTTAATGGACTCACCAGAGAGCGCCCACAGACACCAGTAGCTTTCTCACTGATGTGATTAGAGCTGATAGATTTTGAGAAAATGTTAAATAATTGTGAACTTTGTGTGTTGTGGTGTGTGACCCCACTTTCTTACTAACAGCCGTTCATTCAGCTGGTACTAGCTATTAAAAACAGTTTTGTTTTCTCTAACAAGTAAGAATAAAACATGTATTTACTTTATTAAAACACAGTTGAACTTGGAAAAACTGCTTTTAAATTTAGTACACCTGACTCCTGGAAAGAAAATACAGCACCTCCTTAAAATCAATTAACTTATAGCCTTCAAATGTTTAGAAATGTAATCTTAACTCTCCCACCCTCACTTGTTCTCTGTTTCTCTTTGTTGTTGTTTTGTTTGTCTTTGTAATTGATTCCATGTCATTGTAAATGAGGGTCGCCCCTCAATGATTTCTAATTGTCAAAAAACGGTTTGATTCTAACTGTAATTGGAATCAAACCGTTAATGCAAGGTTAAAACAATATAGATATATATGAGAATAGAGAGTATAAAGTCAAAATAAATTTGTCTGCCTTAATTTACTTTAAGGAATCGAGAATATCTAGAAATTATGCACAAAGCGTCTTTGAACCTTTGTATAGTAATAGTAGTTATGATCATAGGAGTATCAGTATCAGTCACAATAGTAGTAGTATAAGCAGCAGCAGTAGTTGTAATGGCAGTAAAAGTGCAGTAGAACCACACAGGCTAGAAGTCCCCTATAGCCATCACACTGACCTGGATTTCTGGAGATAGGCTTTATTGAAAGGGAGGAAGTTAAATTTGGCGTGTGTATAAAATTAGAGATGGACCATCTGTGAGTAATGGATCTTTCGCTTGCCATGTGAGTGAAGGTATCCTCCACATCTTGATTCAGAGTGAGTGTGTAGAAAGGCTGAATCAGGAGCTGGCAGGCTGGAGTACAGTAGCCTGGAGAGAGCTGCATAACGGCATAAATCTGCCAGCAGCATATACGGCATCAGAACATGGTCCAGATTGGACGGAGAAAAAGACTGAAACTGTGCTCCAACTCTCTGTCTTCCTATTTCTCTCCATCTTCACAGGGACGAAGGCGCTTTAGCGCCGGTATTGATCATGTGCTTTTATAGGGCCAAGAGGATCATTCTGGGGAGTGGTTCTTCACATTCATTGCATTCTTCGCCCCAAATGACCTCGAGCAAAATCAAGTAATTGAACTAAAATGTTCAGTGTCATCAATCTCTGCCTACTGGGCTGTAACTGCTGCGACAGCTTAAGAGGGAAGATGGTATAACGGTTGGTTGAGCTCCTGTAGGTCCCTCAGTACATGAAGAATGCTTTCAAGGTCACATGTAAGTGTTTGCATCCAGGAAGTTAATCGACTTATCATTTGGAGCATTATTACATAAATAAAAGTAAATTTTTAAGAGTTTGTTATCCTGTCTAAACAGCGCAGGGGCTTGTGCAGGAGCACTGATCACTTATGTTGCTGGACATTCAGAGGATAAAAACTACAACTTTGACAACTGCTGTCACATGCCACAAAGAAGAAAGGTTTCCTTTTTTTGCAATCCAGAGTAGCTGCCAGTCCAAGCCTTTTTGTGTTCTTTGTGTAATTAAGTGCCTGTATTTGTGCAGGCACTTGTGAGTTCATGGAATTCTATAATTTTTCTGCATTCAGTGGCTCCTCTCCTTTTTTCTTTGTTATTGATCTGTTTCCACTGTTTTTTTTGTGAACAGCTGATATAGATAATTCATTCTCCTTTCACTCATTCATTCCAATTTTGCATTATAGGCATGGGTGGAAGAGGTGGAACAGGTTTATAGGGAGAGCTTCTTAACCAAAAGCTACACCATATACAGTATTTAATTTAATTGCAAATAATGGACAGAATGCAAAGTATGCATACATATGTACTTTTATGACTTACTAGTATAGTCACCAGTGTTTTACCAGCAAGAACACATAACTTGAATGTTTGTCCCCTGCTATACAGCTCAATCCTTCCGGCCTCACAATTTGATAGATTTAATAGGTTTAACAAGGACAAAACTACATACACACAATATGACTGGATGCTGATGCTTCCAGTTCTATCACTTCAGCACCAAGGACAGCACACATTTCTTTACAGTACAGATCACCTGAGGTCTCATTATAAAACTGTGTGTAGGATCCTTACTAAAAATGTACTTACGCCCAAAGCCAAAAATGGTGTAAGAATTCAGATTTATAAAACCGTGCGTACGCACATCTGTAAGCAATGTGCCCTTTATAAATCACAGTTTACCCACAGTGTATGTACGTGAATCAGCCTCTTATCCCGCCCTGTACACGCTCATTTATATGTTATGCTATTATGCTATTTATATGTTTACAACAATTTGTGAATTTTAACACCTTGCCAAAATCACAGCATCAACTAGTGGTATCCCCCACCCCGAGATACAATTTAAAGACAAAAGTGTAATAGGCAAACACTTTTCTTCATTCAGGTTTTGTCACGAACAGAATTAAAGTTTGGACCGATAACGAGGACATTAAGTGTACGGCTGTATTTCCAGACTTTGACATTTGATGATATATGCACCATATTAAAGACAGATATTTAGTTATTTACACTGTGTTCTGTCGTTATCTAATGCTAGGGTATTTGATGCTATCCTGTATTCCATGTACTCGGGCCATCTCCTCCTCCTGTGCTCCTAGTGGACAATATGACGGTGAGACAGCGCCGATTAAACATTAAGAACGAATTTGTATTAAGATTTGAGTCGGGCTTTTCAAGGTGTTTATGGAACAATTCTAACTCAGTACAAGCGCAAATAATACTGTTGGATTTAATCTTCATGATAACTTGGATGATATGGGGTGAAAAAATGTGCGTGAGGCATCAATAATTGAAAATCTTACGAGTAATCGTTATTCCCAGATTTATTTTCTGCAGTCTGACTTCAGTTCACCACCTCACCATCTGCGTCGCCAATTCCCATTGTCTCCAAAATGTGCGTACGCATGGGTCACAGTTTGCATGGAAGACAGCACATTCTCCCGTCAAGTTTGTTTTTTATAAATCACAACCTTTGCATGGGAAGTGGCGTACGCATATTTTCAGCCCCGTTTTGTGCGTACGCCACGTTTATAAATGAGACCCCTGATGTTTTTCAGCTGGTCATATGTTTCCAGGAAATTAAATGAGTGCTTTTAGGATTTACAGTTAGAGCTGCACTACAACCACCAAACATGAGTGAGCACAAGCAATATTAACTAAAATCAAATGCTCCAAACAGTTATCCTGTGAGCTTTAACATATTAGGGTCTTTTTGTTTTGACATTTTCCTACCATTCTACTTTTACGGTGAATAATCTTCATTAAAAAGAAATGCCATAATTTCTAAACCGACCCCCTAAATTGTTACTTCACACCCAAGCATGCAAACAAACAAACATGCACACACACATTAACACACACACAGACGCCCACGCTGGGCCACATCAGAGACGATAGAGAGAGGAAACGGATAGAGGAAAGCCTTTGGAACGCCAGATAACAGGATTAGACAAATTACATTTCAGCTGTGACCATGAATCCCGTTTGGATGCGAGACTTGTTTTCTCTCTGCTTACAATTGCAGCTATAGAGCTGTGGAGTTCAGATGACAAAATGGTGGTTTTCCAAAATAATGTGTTCTGGAATTTTTCATGAATTACTGCCGATGTAGATTGGCTTTGGGTCTGAGCTGCTGCTGCTGAGACCAACACCTGAAGTTATTAGGAATAGAAAAGAGTTTAACAGGAAGTTTTAGTAGGTTTAAAAAAGAAAAAAAAGATTCTCAAGCATAGTCCTTGTTTCAGGGCTTGGATTGATGTTAATAGAGGGAAGATTGTCAGTCCTCCACTTACCTCGTCCTCATTTTCAGGGACTCAGGTGAAATTAACCTTGCAAAGGCAGCCCTCAATTTTCACTTCTGTCATTGTGGTCTGACATGGCTGTGGATGAAAGTGCGTTTCGAGTCCAGCCGAGGTCGGACGGTGAACACTTCCTACAACTAATATGACACGTATTGAGTGCTAGGCTGTCTTTGTTTCCTGTTTTAGTATAATAGTGCAAAACAATGGTGGTTGTCAGTCTTTTCTTTGAACTATCAACAAAATGATTTTCTAAATAACACTGAGGTGAGAAACGGGTCATAGTTGCTGAATCACTTCAATTTTATATTAGTAAGCTCATAAGTAAAGTCGATAGCATACCCTTCTCATCTCCTCGGGCGCGTGTAACGCTGTCTGACAGCTCCATCATTAGCTTAGCCTAGCACAGATCCTGCAGGTGACTGGTTCCAGTAATCCTACTGCTCCTAATTGTGACAAAGTGACAAAATTAGGCAACATGTTCATATTTACATAGCGTTGTGTTATATCTCATGAGAGATATACAGCCAGCTCTTAACCGTAAACAAAACCGGGAACTATATTCTCAGACAGGCTTGCTGCGCAGCATATCACTCACGTCAAGTACTATATTCTTCCGCCTGAGAATATAGTTCCCGGTTTGTTTACGGTTAGAAGATGGCTGTGTCTCATGTTACGTTGTTTTTGTACACGCTGTGACTTTACAAATCACAACATGTAAATAGGAACATGTTGGCGTTATTTTGTCACTTATTTGGAGCAGTAGGATTACTGGAACCATTCACCTGCCTGTTCTGTGATGAGCTGATGCCGCTGGAGCCGTCAGACAGCCTTACAGCATGCACAGAGATGAGAAGGGTATGTATCGACTTGTCTTACTCTGGGGGTTACGGTGAATAAGCTAAATTCCCAATAAGTCGGCGTGTTCCTTTAACTAGTTGTTTGTTTTACCAATAAGTAGTGAGTCAGTATCATCGATTAGCATTCACTGATCTAGTACGTAGTTTGCACAATTTATTCTCGCTGGCGTTTGTCAGACTTAAACCATGTATTGCAAACAAGGGATGGGTATTGCATTTATGAACTACAACCAAATATTATTTGTCCAATAAGCATATGCTTTTTGATTCAGCTGATTGATTTCTGAAGCAGAGTTTGCCAATTGGTCAACAAAAGTGGAACAAAAATAAATTTTCAGAATCAGATCACTAAAATCTAAACAATATACAACCTGAGCAAAAGCATTGCCTTTATGATGGAGTGTGACTTTGCAAGGTTTTGTCACAAGCTCACTTCTGTAACCTTTAGGACTCTTACTGCTCCTGAGAATGGTATACCAGGAAGTATAGTGTAAAATTCAGCTGCATGTTTTCAGAACTACATTAGCATAAGTAAGAAATTACATACATTCATTTCTAAAAATGTGACATTTTTTCACTCATTTCTTGACAGTTACAGGATAGAGACACTGCTCTTCTGTGTAAACCTTATAACTAAAAAAAATAAAGTAAAAACCAGTCTTCCTTTTAACTGGACTACAGTGCAATTTTTAAGATCCCGTTTTAATAATCTGTTTGAAATTACAACATTTTAGTCTAACAAAAAGACTCTAGGCGCTGCAAACATTCAACGGATGAGTGAGCAGGTTGGTGCCTTGCTCAACCATGCAACACTGTGGGGATCAAACCTGTGGCATTTATGTTTCAAGTGCAGAATGTGTTTGTAGTGTGTTTGGGGGAAGAGAGACCAACACTGGCCCACTGCTGGTCTGAGCAATATAAGATCCAAAGAATCAATCTTGTAAAAATCCTCCAGGGCAGTCAAGGTCCTTCAGCTGCTCCTGAAGACTGATGGCCGAGACTCCAGAGGGAACACTCCATCAGAGAGAGAGGGGGGGGGTAGAGGGAGGTAGCTCATGAGATATTCTCATTACTCTGATTTGGCAAAAACAGCATTATGGGAAACTTGCAGTTTCACAGCATGAAGAGTTTTAATCCTACAAACAAAATAGCTTACAGGACAAAGGAAAGCAACAACGGAAATTAAACAATGGAATGTCAAAAATGATAAAACCCACAAAATATGAAAGAGCAAAGATTGCAGGCGTAAAAGCTTTTAAACATCAAAGTCTAGGCTTTTGTAGTGCAGTGCAGTTGACATAATCTTGTGTAGCATACTATATCATATCAAAGAGAGGGTCATTTTGAATTGTCATGTGTCAAGGCAATATCTTTCTCAGTTGACACTGAAGCTGCAGTAGCGGTTGCTGAGAGCTTCAATTGTTTTTCTTTCTGTAATCAAATTTATGTCACAACACACGTTAAACACGTCAAACTATTTGTTGGTAGGTCTTGATGGCTGCACTGGCTACCAACAGGCCACAGCATAAACGGAATGCCTTGATAACCACAAAAAACGATCCCTTAACCCCTGCGAGCTCGGGCCTGCATTCTGCAGTCGCTCCACTCTTCCCCCGTAGCATCTCTGGCACTCTCCGTATGGTATGGTATAAGATTCTCCGATCCTCATCTTGTGTTGCCAAACATGCAGGTTAACAAATAGATGCAGACAAACCAAACCAAAGGAATTCAGTACTCTTACTCTGACATTTTTGTGCCATTTTTCTGTTGATATCTTTTTTAAGATACTTTTTTGGGCATTTCCACCTTTAATTGATAAGACAGACACATATGGAAAAAAAGGCAGAAAATCATGGTCACGCGGGGCGGAAACGACGGGTCTTAACTCCTGCGAAAAGGTCTGCGGGCGGATAAACCTCTACATATGTGTGCCCACTTTACCAACTGAGGTAACCCAGCCACCTGTTGATATCTTTTAAGGATGTAGCTAGGGAGCTAGATAGCTATGTAGGAAGTAGGCATCTCCATTCTTATTCCCATCTGCAAAGCTCTGATTGGTCTGATTGTGCCTTCACTTGAAAAAAGATATCACCAATTACAAACATCAGCATTACTTGCAGCCTCAGGATACACATAAGTCAATCAAGATGACTGACAGGTGTCAGTGTGGTAACTCGAACATGATGGTATAGAAATAGTTATTTTCTGCCTCAAGCTAAAATGTTTCAGATTCAAGCTTTAAAGAAAAGGAACAGCTTGTCTAAAAGTAAAATGAGCACCAGAATGCAGTGCATTTCCAACTCCTATCAAAGTGAGTGACACACTGAATGGATTCTGTCTGATTTCATTATCAATGGGGTGCTATTCACCTGAGACACATCTAATTTGCATATTATTATGCTTGCCACTTTAATGGATAGATATAGAGACTTGTTGCTTGTGTGGTGTATTTCTGACAGTTATGAAGTGTTTTTCACAGGAGCTCAAAAATGACTATAAACAGGCTAAAAGCTTCCCTTAAATCTGTGAATCCTTAAAGACTTGAGCTGCTATCTGTATTAATGTGTACATACAGTATATGTACAGTACTATAAGCTGCTGCAAACAACATGCAAACAACATGAATGATTTCGCTGCCTCAAATGTACTGTAATGCATCAGACGTTATATGTACAATTTTTATTTGTTGATTAGACATTTGTAGTAAATGTTGGGGTACAGTGGTGTTATTTAGTAGGTAAAACACTGCAGCTATTAAAATGCTATGAAGACTTGTGTCTGTTCTAATGGATCTTTAATTAGGATGTCCTGATTTACAGTTTTTTACAATCACTTTGCTACTAATTTCAGAATCTTGATGTCATTTTTCAAAACTCCAGACACAAAACTCACAGCGGTCATCACTTGTAACACAAGGCTGTCCAATGTTCAAAACATTTCATTGTACATTCATATCTTTAAATAAATCTTGCACTTGCACAATCATTGGTTCAAAATACTAATTGATTGTGAAATACCATTGAAACGTTACATTAGATCACCCACACACAAGCTACCGATAGTTTCACTGTGTCATTGTTCGTACAATCATTAAATATTGTAGTACAAAATAGGTGATACATGTTTCATTATGGTATTACATATACATACATCCCTCTATATATATAGTACTTTATATATAAAGTATGTATAAATTATATATCTCAGTCATCAGTAATGAGTTGGCAGAATTAGTCAAGCAATTCCAAGGGCCTGAATCCATACAGTGCAGTACTGTCAATACTGTAAATAGTCTGAAAAGGTTGTACATAGGACCATAGAAACAGTGTCTGATAATCAGTAGTACATTACAGTAAAGGTGGTACATGGGACCATAGAAACAGTGTCTGATAAACAGTGGTACATTACAGGAAAGAATGATGATGAAATATTACATCCATAGATAATGTAGTCTAATTGGTTCATGCTTCACGCTAACTGGTGACAATCTCGTTATCTTGAAACTTTAATTATTTAAAAAATTTTTTAAAATATATGATCTAAACATGAATTTTTTTTTTTTTTTTTTATAAAAATATATTAGATAATGCAACAGTTACTTTTCATTTTGAGCAGTTGTATTAATTGATAGTTAGATCATTGTAATGAAATGATTAGACAATCATCTGAAATGTAATGTGTGAATTGCCTTTTGAAATAGTAGTACTTTGATGTTAAGTTGTGTCATATTGAACAGGTGATCTTTGTTAAATGAACAAATGATCTTTGGTTTATGTGTATTGTAAAAAATGTGAATAATTACGTCAAGGTTCTGAAATTAGTGCCAAAGTGATTGTAAAAAACTGTATTTGGTAATGTATGAGTACATGTCTGTCTGAGTGAATTCTGTATGTGTGCAGTATGTGTGTGAGGGAGTCTTATCAGTATACAAGGCTCTTCAGGCAGTATGGGGATTGAAGGCCACTCTAATCTAGACCCAATGGTCACTGATCCAGCTCTCTTTGTCTGTGGTCAGTGTGTGTGTGTGTGTGTGTGTGTGTGTGTGTGTGTGTGTGTGTGTGTGTGTGTGTGTGTGTGTGTGTGAGGTATTGTGTGTGTGTGTGTGTGTGTGTGTGTGTGTGTGTGTGTGTGTGTGTGTGTGTGTGTGTGTTTGTGTGCTCATGCAGATATCTCATTTCTCTCTGTAGTTTGTCAAACGAAGTGAACTCAAATTAATCTAACCAGCAAGTTTGTCTGAAAGTGCTTGCAGAGCAACATGTAAACAGGAAGAAAAACAAATCAGTTATTTTGTGTCTGAGTAAAAGATGACGTGGTGACAGCAGTGACTCCATTTTCATTTCCTCCGTGCAGTACAAGTCCCCGCTCTGGCATTAATTATGAAAAATAGTTTGGTGTACAGAGTCTGAGATTGCACGCACTTGAGAAAGTTATGACGAATGATGTTAAGAGGAATCTGTCAGCTGCCATCCCATTTGGTCTCTACAAATAATTGAATACTAGTGTACTTTCTGACAGACACATTGTTTGTGAGCTCGGCGCCCGTGTAACGGTTCAGACTCTGAGAGCAGCACCGCCTCCTTTTCTGCTCCTCAGTGGAGAGTGTGACAGCACTTCCAGCTCAGTGTGTGTTTAATTAAGAAACCCATTCAGCTTCTTTTAACACTGGTCCATATCATCAGTTTGAGATGTTCAACACATCTCAGGAGCTATTATGTGATGCAGTTCAGTCTTCTTTTTGCTGACCTCAACCTGCCTCATCTGCTTCTACTGCAGTTACTCACTGTGTCCGAATGTCATGGAAAGTACAATGTAATGCAGTCATTCTTATATGCTTTTAAATATAAACATGTGCTAACATTGATCTATTCTTGGGTGTCATGACAGTGGACACAGCAATGAACAGGTGAAAAACATGGGAACATTTTGAATAGTGGTGCATATCCCACAAAACATTATGTTTGTTTTAAGTTTTCATATTTGAAATTCCAGAGTTGTTGCTCAATATTTACATATTCCTTTAGGTAGCTTTCTAAATATGTAAAATTAAAATGGTTGGAAATGTGTTGTCAGAACATGCAAGTAAAAAAATCAGCACACAAAGAGAATAGATGGCTTTTATTCAGCAACCCAACTATACTGTACTGTCTGTCAAACTAAAGCCGGAGATACACATCCTCAGAAATTAACGCTATGTGTCCGCAAGATGCCAAATTGGAATTGCAGGTCATGCGACACCTGTTGTCCCAAATTTTTTGTGATGAAACAATGAAAAACATTTTATACTATCACGAACATTCTGAAATGACTGTATTTGTGGATATATTTTCTTATATTCTGTATATTCGTAAAAGTCCAAGTCCTATTTGTAATTGCCACAGGGCAGATGTGAACAGGTTTTCTCAGTAGGCATCTATATGTAAATCCAACTCAGCCCAATTTAGAGTCAAGTGTTCTTAATGAGTATTTCCACCATTTTGTCTTTATGCTGTTGTGCTGTTGTGTTAGAAGTAATCACAGTTACAGTTCTTGGTCAGTGCCACTCTGTGAAGATTTAGTTGCTTTGCTCTTCTCTGAGCTTCCTACTGTGGTGATCTAGAGAGAAGACCCGCAGATAGTAAGTAGGCCAGATCTTTTTAAACTGGGAGATTAAATCTGGACTTTATTGACACTTTGCACAATTGTTTACACTTTGCACAATAATGTGCAACAATATCCTTCATCTATCAAATCATATGTACAGGACAAACTGCTGACATGAAACTAAAACAAACACACACTCAATTCCGACAGCAGGAATCATAAGTGACAAGCTGAGAAATTAGATGATAGTGTGTGTGTGTGTGTGTGTGTGTGTGTGTGTGTGTGTGTGTGTGTGTGTGTGTGTCAACCTCCATAAACATCTGTACTGCACCATAGTGTGCTACTTCCTTAATTCCTTTCTTTTATAGTTTCTCACTTCCTCTTTCCTCCTTCCTTCAATACATTCTTACCTTCTATATCCTTTTTTACAATGTTTTTCATCTTGCCTTCCTTTCTCTAACTACACAAAAAAGCTCTCCAACCCAATCATGGGTTTGACATGTTTTTATCAGCAGTAATAGATTTCCCTTCACCTAGACAAGCCTCAGCCTGCAGATAAAAACCCCTAAACAACTGAGCCCCTTGCTGCTAAATCACTATTACTGCTGCTCTGCCATAATGCTGCATGCATGCGTTTGAGTGTAGATGAGGGAGAGAGATAAGACTTTGATGTTTTTATTCTAAATACTATGATCCGTGAGTTTCTGTTTCACTGATTATTTGTAGCAAAACAGAAAATCTGTTTTGAGAAGAATTGTACACTTAGCTCAACTAATGATAGCTACCTAGGCTGAGTACAGTAGATAGTGAAAAGTGAAACCTACATGAGCTCAAACTTTATCACGGAAATCCAAGAAAGAATACATCACATGCATTCATTGAGTATAAGGACAATGCTGTGCTTATTTACAGCAGGTGGACCTAATTAAAACACCTTTACAATCTAATGCAATCCAACAGCCCCCAATAAATGTGTGTGTGAACAATGTTGTGATTATATCAGAGAAAGGTTGATTTAACTCTAAAGGACTAAATGCTGAATTTCATTGCATTACACTATAGGAACAGGTGTCCCTAATAATTATTCCCCCCTCTGTATTTATGTTATGCAACATTAGATTGTGTGTAGGTGCATGTTTATGTCTTGTATACATTTATCGTGTTACAGACATTTCTTTCTAACCTTGCTTCCCTTTTTCTTTCTTTCCCCCCTTTCTGCCTCTTTTTTTTTCTTTCTTTCCTTTGTTTCCTTCTTCTTCATTTCTATTCATCATAGTCATTCCAAGGCATTAAATATTGGCAGTAGTGAGCAGTAGTGTGTGTGTGTGTGCGTGTGTGTGTGTGCACGTGTGTGCATGTGTGCGTGTGTGTGTGTGAGATATTTTGATGTTCTCTCTGTGCCACCTTGTGGAGAAGAATGTGTAAAGCTCCCATTTCTTCCAATTCCTCTCTCCCTAGAGATGTTCATACAGTGTGGCTCTCCAGCTCCTCTCACCTTTGACCTCTGATTTGACTTCTCTTCACCCTTACAACCTTCAAACACTCTTCTGATGTAAGTCTATCTATCTATCTATCTATCTATCTATCTATCTATCTATCTATCTATCTATCTATCTATCTATCTATCTATCTATCTATGTATGTATGTATGTATGTATGTATGTATGTATCTATCTATCTATCTATCTATCTATCTGTCTGTCTGTCTGTCTGTCTGTCTGTCTGTCTGTCTGTGACATTTAATATGATATTTAATATACTACCTCTGTTATTTCTCTGCTTTCAGGTGTTAAGCAACTTTGCTGAACGTGAGTATACCAACAATAATCACAACCAGGTTTATTCTGTAAGACCTAATGTATACCACATGGCAAATTTAGTTTTGTTAATTTAAAATGTGCATACTGTGTATTAGGGAAGAATGTGATTTATATATGAATTTAGATTGTTCAGTTATATTAGGTTAAATACTTGATAAAACATATTCAAAATAAAGTTACCTATATGTTTGATTCAGATCGCATAATGTGGTAATTTCATCTGCAAAAATATTGAGTTGCAGTTTGGCTACCAAGGTATACAGTAAAGGATGTAAATAAACAGTAAATGAAAATTAGAATTATAAAAAAAAATATGTTGTGTTATATGTGTTTTTATGATGGCTGTCCATTACTGTCATACTGCATGCTTGTATTTAAGTCATTTACACTATGCATGTTCTCTACCTAATTCTCTCTGCATAATTATAGAATGACCTTTTGAGTTTGCTCTATTAACATATTTACATAGAAGACAGATTCCAGCACTTTGCATCGGTGTTTACTGTGAGGCTGACCTTTGCGTGATTTGATTAAACTTCATATCTTTGCAGTGAGAGGCTCTTGTTAATTATGTCACTTCCTGTGCCTGTGTGTCAGAGTTTGATGGAGAGCTGGTCGGATGACAGCTGGAACTGTTGTCATAACCGGAGGAATACTGGCCACAGTGATACTTCTGTGTATCATAGCTGTGCTCTGTTACTGTAGACTCCAGGTAGGACTCATTAAGTGTGTGTGTTTCAAAGATGTTTAAGTCACACTTCAATATTACTATAAAGCTTCTGCCACACTGTATTTTCACATCAACTTGCAGGTAGTCTTGCATTGCCAGATCTATCTCCACTGCGCTGTGGAGTAAGGTCTGGCTACACCACAGATACATTCTGAGATAGGAGAAAAAACTGGGTTGTTTGCACTTTTTTTAAATTAGCTGGCTACGGTGCAGCCTCTAGCTCACCCAGTAAGAGCGTTCGCCCCATGTTGGCTGAGTCCTGCAGCGGCGCGGGTTTGAATCCGACCTGCTACCCTTTACTGCCTGTCATCCCCCATCTCTCTCTCTCCCCCTTTCATGCCTATCCACTGTCTCTATGTAATAAAGGGAAAAGCCCCAAAAAATAATCTTAAAAAAAAAAAATAATAATTAGTGGGATACATGGTTAAACTTCATTTGCTCTTACCAGTGTATAGCCTGTGTACTTCGTCCACAGCAATCCCCACCAATCGGTCCTTAAACGTCCCAGTTAGATAGTAAGTGCAATAAACAAAGACCCTGTCAATCCGAAAATCATTCACCAAATGAACCAAGCATGCCTACCTTCTTGCACGATCCAAATTTTTACTAAAAACTTGCCATTTTCAGAGTGTGGCGTTCTAGCTCGAAGTTTGTTGTTGTTTTCAGTATCGAAGGGATTTCGAGACGGCAACACACAGAGAGCAGAAGGTGGCAGGCGTTATCTTGGAAATGTACTTGTACTATACTGATCCAGACTTCCTTCAGGAAACTTTCGGCTAAAGAAGAAGGGCAATACATCAACATTGTTTTCAAATTGCAAATGGTCATGCTCTTACAATATTGGCAGCAAGAAATTATTTCAGTTATATGGACATTGTATTTTGAATAATCAGTAAGAATTTATAGTTCATAGTACTTTACAGTCTTTGGCTTAGTAAACAAAAAACTTACATTTAAATCTTAGCAGATTATTTATTTTAAGAAAATAAGATAGTACTAAATAATTAATAATGTTGTTCATTGGTAGGCTTAAATGCAGACAGTTAATGTTACAAAATCTGTGTTAAAAACTGTTGTTGTTTGACATGTAATGGACTTCTCTCTCCGTGCAGTACTACTGCTGTAAGAAGAATGGGTCTGACAGCGGCTCCATCTCTCAGCAACACTTTGCCTGCAACGCCTGCAGTGTCTCCGGCCTGGACGGGTCGATCGTCACCCCACTTTCCGTGTCGCCACCAGAGCCCCCCAGATCCTCCGATTCCACCAAACCCACAGGGGGGCAACGCAGTTACTGCCCCACCTGCTCACCTTATGACTCGCCCTTCTACATCCGTACCACTGACGAGATGCGCAACGGTGGCGAGCGCATCACCTACATGCCCACACACTATGAGAACCAGGCGCTGGCGATGCCGCTGCCCACCGTCCGAGGCTCCCTGCTGAGGGAGACCCAGCGAGGCCGGCCTCCTGATTTCTACACCAACACCCGAGCCATCAGCACCGAGGTGTGACCCCCCCTAAAACTCCCCCAACACCACCTAAACACACATAGACACCGCTCTCTTCACTTACACACACCAGCACCACCACTAACAAAACCACATACATAATTTTGACTGCAGCTGTCAGTGAGGATCAGCTGGATGAAGTCCACTGTTTGTGGAGGTTATCACATGTATTTAGGGTTTGGGGGGTTTAAAGTAAAGACTGTCTAAGACATCTGCTGAAGACTAAAGTGTGTGACAAGCAGGGATTATGTTCAACCCTAGTTCCTTACTTTAACCCTTAAAGTTTTCATGTTCACTAAGATAATAATTCTGTAATTGACGGTAGATGAAACTGTATGTTTTTGTCTTTATTCTCCCACATGAGGGGTATGGTTGTAATCTTGTAAACTCTCTGTTGACTGTGACTGTGTCTTTACTGACTGAGGGCTATCCTAGATCATTTACAGTATGATTTTCACCTGCTACACATCTTCCTAATGACTGCCAAAAAGACAAAAAAGGAGTGTGATAAAGTATGTAGTAAATATGAAGTATTTTTTGTCATGATGAGCAGAGTGGAGACTGAAATACATTTGAAAAAGTTACAATAAGTAAAACATCCCCTCTGCAGCATTGTGGATCTCTGGAAGCATGCTTGAGTTACAGAAAAGGAGGAAAAGTGTGTGACGACTGGAGCTTTCTCTATGCAAGCTGTCTGGCAAACTACTGCAGCTCTCAGTCATCTCTTCTCAACAGTTTTTGTCTTGTCATGTAACTTTATTGGAGAATTATTGTAAGCACGGTGCACACCCAGTAGGATATGAAGATGCTGCACATGTAGATAGGCCTACAAGCATTTAAAACTAGATCATGGATGCGGTAGTTCTGTTGGGTTGCCAGTTCCACACTGAACCCTCACTTTCTCCCCCAAGGTGTAAATGAGCAAGGACGCTCGAAGTAAACTTAGTCAATTTCTCTTGTGACAGTGATGCAAAATGTTTGATATGTAAATATTAACCAGAAAGCAATGAACGTGCTCTTGACGAAATTGAGATGCACCCTTGGATTTGAACATTATGTATTTTGAATAAGGGAGTGTGATTTACTAGTTTGTGCTATTTTGTTTTACACACTCCTCCTATACTCCTGTACTACTCTCATGTTGAATCTTTGAAATGCAAATAACCTTGTCATTTCTTTCATTTAATTTATTTTCATATTGTAAGATGTCAGAATACACATTTATGTGATTGAAAACTGTTTCACAATGCTCGTTTTCTACATAACACTTACCCAGCATTGCTTATACACAATAATATTTCCTGTGATATTTGTCTTTATAGTTCAGTCTATAGTAAGATTCAGTGAGGCTGAATAAGCAATGCAAGAAACCTTAAGGACTTGGGCATGGTGTGATAATGTTGGGTAATTTTGCAAGATTTTCAGACAGGCCTAGTTTTAACATTCAAGCATTAAACAACAGTGCATAGCAATTAGAATTCAATGAACAGCAGCTACTTTTATCTTTTCATTAAGGTTAAATAGATCCCAACTGCAGTGCCATTACAATATACATCTTGAAACTTCTCAAGACCATTTTGCACCAATTGTGCCCCTCCCCCCCTCCCCTCTGGATTAACTTAAAAGGGCATATAAATGTACAGAGGACTGGCATCAGTTAATCTGTAAAGGTTGACAGTTTTGATGTTTGGAAAACTGGTGAAATCTTGCCAGAAATATAATAATAATAATATAAATAAAACCAGTGTTCCTCCATGCTGTTGTCCACTATCACAGATAAGGATGCATAGTCATCATTCATTTATTTAGGCATTGTATTAACTATATATTTTACTACTTACTTAACCAGTTATCTTTGAAAACAGAAAAAAAAAGATTTTTAGAAATGTGGTTAAAACAGATATCGTACCTGACGAATACAGAAACAGTATAATATTTGACAGTGTTAACTTTTGACAATTAAAGATTTGTAACTGCTCAAAATGGCTCTTTGTGTGATGATTGACAGTCTCACACACACACACACACACACACACACACACACACACACACACACACACACACACACACACACACACACACACACATGCAGATAAACACTACAATGAAATGATATATGTGTTTCTCAGTATAATGGTTCTGCATTTTCAATTTGAAATATTTGTTCCACAGATATTTCCACATTGTATTTATTGAAGTTTCATCAGAATTTTTAAAATGAACGTAGAAACTATATCATAACTAATCATGAGCTCTGAAGGCAGCGTGAACTTGACCTCCAGCTAACGAATGTCATGAGGCAAAAAAAACATATCAGATGCTGACATTTTCAGAACAAAGCATTCATTTAGCTTATTTTGTTCCCTAAATAATGCCTTTTTGTGTAAAAATTAGCCTTGATAGCTCTCATACATTTTCCTATTTTCCTTATTTGATTAACCAACAAAAAAACGAGACAACATGTAGAACTCAAAAGAACAAACATACTTACTTTTTATATACGTCAAAAAATAAAATATTTGTGTGCATATGTATACACCTATATGGCAAACTGAAGAGGTACAAATCTCAAAATTCCTAAATAGATTGCCTAAATTGTCCAGAGGTGTGTGAGCCAGACAACCTGTATAGCGCATGCGTGAAATTACGGTAACATTCCAAACCGGAAGGCGTGTCACTAAACTCCAAGTGATTCATCTTCTTAAACATATACGATCTTCGCGGCAACTCTTCTGACAGCTAGCAAGCAACTCCTCTACGCTCTAAACAAGTAAGTTGACAGCTATTTTATCAACGCCTGTTTGTCATCCCAGTGTCACGTTTACATGCAGTGAGAAGAGAAACGTTGTTTTCCTTGTTCTTTCTCGTCATTTTCCTCCGTAGCCGGGCGGGGTGTTGCTGAGTGAGGTCGCTCGCTCCTCCAAATAGTGGTCCAACTGTTTTGCACTTCGAGCTGGTTAGCGTTAGCCAAACTTAGCTTTAGCTCGCAGACTGCCACACATAGGTAGCTACTTCCTGTTTAGTATGCGTTCACCTGTCCTGGCAGCTATATCCTTGTCTACAGGTCTGCTAGTGACTAACCCGTGCTATTGTTGCTATGTTTTAATGAAATGGCTGTGGTGACTGTACGGATAAATTAGCTTGTCGTTAGCTAATTTCGCCTTGCCTGTCTGTGTGTGTTGTTTGTAACGTTATTAGCTAGCTGCTGTGAGAGGAGTCTGTCCGTTTAACAAGTATACCTTGCTAATTTCATTTAACCGTCTAAATGTCCGTTGAACAGCTGAAAGAGAAAAGCTGCCATACAAAGCTGACGCTGTGAGAGACTACAGTGATGTGCTGATCCAGGCCTGCAGACAGCAATGAGAGCAGCAATAACCGCTCACTGCAGCAATTAGTGAGAAAGTCTAACCAAACACAATATTCCATTGAGTTTGGGACCACAAAGTCATTATCTACAAACTCTGACAACTGTTTAAGCTGGAAAAAGGCGCATCAACATCTGAATAATTGAAGCGGTCAGGTGACTGTTTTTGGAACTGAACCAGTTTGTAGTAGACAATGTACCCATACCTCAGTAAAATCACTGCAGCTGATGTCACGGTGTCACAGCATTTGTTCCACTGTCTATTCGTTACTGTTTAGAGAGACTTGAGACCTAAAAATTCACAAGTTATAACTTAAGTAGGACCAGGTCTTCTTAACAAAAATTTAATTGTGTTTCTGACCTTGAAACGAAAAACAAAATTATTGTTTGAAGTTAATTTAGCCCCATAAGAGTAGAGTAACTTCAAACAATGATTGAACATTGTTGCACTGCAGTGTTTCCTCTATGCTGATTTTATAGTGGCGGCCCACCACGGCAAAATTTCTGCCGCCACTGTGTCAGGAATAGGGCTGTACAAAAAACTGTGGTCGCGGTTGCCTTTTTAAATGATCGTGCCGACATAATGCTCCCCACCCGTTGGCTGGCGCTCACATTGCAGTTTAACAACAAGTAGAGCTATTCAGAGGTTATTGGACAAGTCCAGTTGTTGTTCCGACAGACCTGCCCCCATTGCTAAAAAAAATCCTAAAGGAAACTGCACTGAATTGAGCTCCACAATATTATATGGTTGAGATTTGGAGTCCCACATTTTTCATAGGGATTATTGGCATCTTTTGTACAACATCAGAGTCTGGCTAGTAGGTTTGCTTTCTCTTTTAGCATTTTTTCCAAGCAACTATCCATTAATTGAGGTTTGGACTTGGTTTTGAAATGCTCAAGCTGCTCCTGTAGATATTGGCAATATTCTAAAAGTAAAGTAGCTGATGTAGAGTGATGTAAGTGATCTTTTGTTAAGGTGTTTCTTAGTCATGAAGGAGCTACTTTATAAAGTATCATTACACAGCCTGCCAGCGAACTAACCAGTATATCAGGAATTAGTTATCTTACATTACACATTGATTCATTCATCAGATTTACTGAAATGCATAGTCTACCATTGTCTTGTATGCAGTATTGTGATGCTGCTGTGTTGTACATTGTAATACAGGTTGTCACAACAGTGCACTTCATGTCCAACAGTGTACTTCCTTCATGGCTGTAGTCAGACTTTTCAATCTACCATAAACAGACCAACCGATGAGACCATGTATTTGACTATGAAAATAACTCGCGTGGCTTTAGCATTAGACCTAACGGGAAGTGATTCAATGTCAGTTGTAAGGTGTCACAAGTAAGCAGTTTATGTTCGCCAACAAACCTCAGAGCAGGTTTCAGTCTTTGTTACAATGGACGCTGAACTGTTTGTGTTGAGAGTCACCTGGCTCCATCTTGTTCACGTTAGGAGGACTGACTAAGGTTACTTGTAACAAGATGTGTGATGGATGCTTTTGCACAGAAGGGTTTCCAGTAACATAAATGTGAACAGGGAAATGAACAGCCAAACGTGACAGTGCTAATGTCACACCCTAATCCCAGTATGGAGTTAAGCAGGCTGACACCCTTGTAACAGATTGCCAGTATAAGCTTGTAACAGATTTTGTCCCAGGTGACTGAACAGACAAGACATATTATACTTTTCAATGTAATACCGTCTTGAAAAGTTAGTAAAATCAGCCCAACCCTAAGAATGTTATTATTCTTTACAGCAATTGAACAGGTTTGCCATGCTGCAATGACCGGTCTGTTCAGTGTGCTTATGCTCCATTATCATTTTGAGGCAGGAAAGATGCAGTCAGCAGGTTGGGCAGTCAGCAGAGTCTTAAAGCAGATAGAGTTATATTCAGGCACAGTCAGACATGTAGCCATCATTATCTTCAACCAAAAGAGGCGTAAAGCCAAAAGTATTGGCTATCACCAACTGGAGAGACAGTCAAAGGGAAAAGTTTGCCATAACCCTCATGTGAAGTGTCAAAACTATTTTTTTTTCTATTAATGCATCTTGTACACAGGTTTATATATACAAATTGAATGTGTGATTTTTGTGTTGTTTCAGTCAACGTTCCTGGTGTCTATGCCCAAAAAGTAAAAAAAAAAAAGTAATGTATCTGGTTAGCCCAGTGCCTGTGGATGTGTTTCAGCCTGTCACTTCACTGCTGGCCACTCACAGTTTCCATACTACCAGTGGTTGGGTAGCAAGGCTGCCAACTGGGACTGTACTAGAGTAGCAGGCTGGTAATGACTGGGTGCAAACTTGCTGCTGTGTTTACTGTTTGAGTTACAGCCAAAGAGGAAGTGACTGTACTGTCACACATGGGCAGAAACCGTAAGGTTAGAAACAGTGCGATCTGGGTAATTACAGTTGTATGTATGTAATAACCAGAATTGACCACCGGGCAACAGATGGAAGCCAGTAAAATTTGTTTTTAATGGATAAATCAGTCACCTCCCACATTTTATTGTCACGGTTCCCACGAGTCATTGAAAGGTTGTGAATAAAACAAGGCCTTGAAGTTTTTTTGAAAATAGACCTGGGTCATTGAAAGTGCTTAGATATAATTTGTGCAAGAATAGAAATTGAAGTTATTATGATTTTTTTTTTTTTTTTAATTAACCTTAGTAAATAGCCTATATATTGTTTTGCTGCGTTGTGTTAGAAAGGGCAAGAGACCACATAGTCTGCCTTTACTGTAACACAGCACAATTGAGTGTTCACACACACATTAAAGCCTCTTTTTTATTGTCTGTGAGCTTCTGTAAAGCCTGCTAGTTCACATAACTATTATCAGTGTTGTTGCAGTAATTAACCTTGATCTGTGTCTCAAACTATGCTGTATTGGGTCTTTGAATTTGAGGGAATTGGGCCCTGAAAGTCCTTGAATTTGATGTTTAAGAAGGTGTGGGAACACTCTATTGTGTTTTGACATAACAATTTAAAAGCTTTTGTTTGTTTGTTTCTTATTTACTTTTGCTGGTAGAAATATTAGCACATTGCAGCTGTTTTACTGTGTGTGTGTGTGTGTGTGTGTGTGTGTGTGTGTGTGTGTGTGTGTGTGTGTGTGTGTGTGTGTGTGTGTGTGTGTGTGTGTGTGTGTGTGTGTGTGTGTGTGTGTGTGTGTGTGTGTGTGTGTGTGTGTGTGTGTGTGTGTGTGTGTGTGTGTGTGTGTGTGTGTGTGTGTGTGTGTGTGTGTGTGTGTGTGTGTGTGTGTGTGTGTGTGTGTGTGTGTACTTGTTGCACAGTCACCATTAAGTAATCATGGTTAATAGCCAATTCAGTGTGTTTACCAAATGCTTCAGATCAAGTCTTACTTTAGAAGAAGAGACGTGATCCAAAAGAGCCAATGCATACTTTGGCTCTAAATGACATGATTTCCCAGCATGCCGTGCTACTATCTTCGTTTCTTATTTGAGTTCCTTACATTGCTGCTTCTTTCATAAGTGAATCAGTGGGAGTGTATTTGCTTTTTTGCTTCACGCTGTGCTCTGTGTAATTGAATAAGTGTGATTAGAGCACATGACCCTGTGCACATTCGTGTATAATTTGCCAGGGTTAAGTGTGTATGAATGCCTTTTTGTATGCATGTAATCATGTCACTGTGTGTGAATGAATGCACCCTTGATGCTCTTGTTCTCGACTATGTCTTTGCTTGTGATAGTGTGTCCATGCTCTTCCTCCACGGCATCGTCATAAATGCTGCCTCGCTCAAAATACTAATTGCTTGGCCTATAAAATGTCAGAAAATAGGAAAGAAATGCCATTTATAATTTCTTAAAGTCTAAAGTGACATCAAATCTCTTGTTTTGTTCAACCAATAGTCCCAAACCAAAGAAGCAGCAACTCCTCACAATTTAGAAGCTTGAACCAATTACGTTTTGGACATGTCCATTTTATTTATGTATGCTTAGGCTACATACTTGCTAAAAGCCAGGTTTCAACCAGCTTTGCGTGAAGACATGTTTGTTTGTGGTATAGTCTAGCTCATGAGCCAGCAGGATGTTGTTGCAGGATGTTACATGTAGAGGCAATGGGCTGATACACATGTGCCGAATTTGTCAGTGCTTTTCTTTTGGTGCTGTGCTAGCAAACATACACACAGAGTCCACAAGAGAAGCAGAAAAAAGAGAAAAACAATTAACACTAGCTAATAACTAATAGTTACTTACAAAGTTGTGTTAGCAATACATTAGCCTCAGACCGCTAGTAGTAAACTGACTGAAATATAAATTCTGCTTAATCACGAATCACAACAACAATCACAGAACAACTATAATATCTGTGTTTATACAGAAATTTAGCTTTCAGCTTTGGCCAGTCAGACACTTTGACAGGCAACTGGCAAATGCCAGAGTGAAGGACTCTTATCACACCCTGAGCACTGAAAACAATTTTAGGAATTGCGGAACTGCAGATTTGTGGTTAGGTTTACAAATTGTGCTCACTTCTGGGCTGGTATCATTAACTCCAAGGGAGTTGTTTGGCATGGCTTTGCTGTGTCTTAAGTACTGAATAGGTGTGCTTTGGTTTGGCAATGCACATCATAGTGACAACACTGCACATGGTACCTTAACTGCAATCTATTCTATTAAACCTAGTTTTAGGTTATAATTAGTTTAATAGCTCATACAGATGTGCCCACTTTGTGTATAGAAAACACTCTCAATCACTTATAATTCTATAATTGAGTAAGTTTCACAAATAAGATTTTTTTTATTCACCTCCTTATCTATGACACAAAAATAGTTTATTTTGTTTTCATTATGGTGCCTAAAATGTTGACTGGAATACCAGAAAACATCTCCTGTGTTCCTACAGAGCTGGGCGGACAGGAGAGGGAAAGGGGAGAGCTTTAACCCTGGTCTCTCCAGCTGACCCTGAGTAAACCCGCCAGCCATGGATGACCGCTCCTCACTTGGAAAAGTCAGCAGCTCTACCGAGTCCGTGGCCACTGTCACCAGTGAGGAGTTTGTTCTGGTCCAGTCCAGTGCTGCAGGGTCGCCACAAGGCTCTGAGGGCAAGCCAAGACTCAAGGTCAGAACCACACATGGACAGACTTTTACACCTGACTTGAATGGTGCAATATGTAATATTCCTTCCCCATAGCACAAACAAGAAGCCACTTGAAGGATGCTGGTCAGATTTGCAGTGGCAAAAGGTCAAACTATATGCTAAAACATTTTTTTTCCCCATCAACCAGATTTAGTAATCTACCTTTCTTGTTAACTCAACCAAATGTGTCTCTGGCTACCACTAGAGCTGGGGTGGCTGATTAGATCACCCAATAACGTGTTTGTACCTGCATTTCATGTAGTTTTGTTGTGTTATTACAACCCAAGAAAGCATATGACCGCAAATACAAACACGGTTATCGTGAAAAGTGCTGTCTCAGTCCGGGAAGCTCCAATCTGTCTTCATCTATATGTGTCCTCCTCACCCTGGTTTATCTCTCCTTATTTCTCCTCGCTCTAATCCCCAATTTTTCTCCCCTCGCCCTCAGATGTCTTGGAATGGGAGTGAGCAGCTGGAGAAAGCTATGGAGGAGTTGTTGGATGATGATGATGATGAGGTGAAGGTGGAGAAGAGCAATGTGGAAAAGATGGAGAAGCACAAGGACCCAGAGAGCCGAGTCCTGGAGCCCCAATCTGCAGGTATAGGTCCAATCTTACAGTCACTGTCTACTTACAGGCATTTACAATCTGCCAGTCAGCTGTTCTTCCATTCACCAGACCGGCATCAGAACTGAAATATCAACTATATTGTTCTTTGTGCATAAATGTTCTTCCTTTTTTCAGCAAGATATTCCTGTTAAAACACAGCTGATTGAATTGAGTCTTATTGTTAGGCACTGTACACACTGCATCTGAACATTTCCCAAATTCTACTGCTAATTTAACTAGTTAAATCAGAATATAGATACCAGTGTCACTGACAGTATGCATATGTGAACTGTTAAACTTTTGTGAACTTTATATATCGTTATAACATTTAGGACAATTAATCTTGACAAATGGAACACTTGATGGATCAGTTCAGGCAAAACTAAAGACTCGGGCCATCATGGTAAAAAGGTTGCAAACAATTTTTTTTCTCGATTTTCTGCACACCGTTGTCACTTCAAGTTATTTTGGGGTAAGTTCTTCAGAAAAGTATATAAGAAATATATACGCCTTTTTCACTGAAACTTAAGAGAGTGGAAATAACAGTGTGCCAAGCATTCTTGGATTTAAAACTGAGCTGTGTGTCTGAAAAATGTAGTTGGGTGAATGGCATTGACATACCAAAATATAGTTTTGCCATATCAGATCAGTAAGGCTGGTATCTGAACTCTCTGACATTGGCTTGACTGTTCTGTATATCAGCAAGGACAGGTTGACGTGACCCTTCAACAAAAACGCATACTAACAGTGGTTGCCAATATACTGCTGTTTTTTCAGCAGTATGGGCAAGGCTTTAGCACTACCAGGGTTACAACGTACAGGTTCCAATCTCTCTGGGAAACTTGCATTATGAGCGTCCTTATGTTTTTAGTTTTATTTCCATCCCACTTCAGTCCTGGTACTGGTTTTGAAGCCCAAAATATCTAGTACCACCAAACATCAAATGTGTTTGTCAAAGATACCTGTCATGCCCAGGATCTGAGAAGATAAAGTCCAATGAGAAGCACTCCTGTATGTATTTTTGGATATTCTTCCGGTGAAACTCACACTTTCACTTTCAGGTGAAATGAAACAGCACTTGATAACAGAGGAAGAAAGCACATGCTCTCCAGACCTACAGTGGATTTAGCAATGTTGTTAACAATGATGTTTGTAGCACAACAAACTGCAAAAAATCAAGTTGTGTCAAAATATTTTCCTAGTACTATTTCAATATTTTACTTTTTTATTATAACCTACTGTATGTGGTCTAAAAACAGGACAACCTGTTTGATACTATTCAGTCAGTCGTTACCACCTCTTCCTGTATGGACTAACTTTTTTCAACCCCCTAAAAATGTAAAATAAGTTCAAAAAGAATACATTTCTTAGACTTGGATTAGGACTACACATCTTTTATTAAATTAAATGTGGTTACTTATTTTTATTTTTTTTTACAGTCTTGCCAATGTTTTGTGCTTTACTACTGTTGAGTGAACTAGGAGGAAATGGTAAGCATTGTGTAGAATATTAGCCAGTCAGCAGTGGAAGTCCAGTTGCATTGTTCTGCTTCCTGTTTGCAAAGTGTGAAAGTACCAGGTCAAAGTTAATTTCAGAGAAGACTCTAAAACTTCCTGTGTAATTCTCTCTCATCTTCTGCTTATCTTTACTTCTTCTCAGTTGTGTTTTTTGCGGTTTTGTCCTGTTTCTTTCTCGCTCCTCTTAAATGCACTGGTCTGTTACAGAGATGTCAGACCACAGGATGTGAACAACAAATTCTCATGATTTGTCGGCATGCCAGACTCATGGGATATGTTGTTGTTGAATGCAATTTTTATATTCTCTTGGTTAAGATTTTCCTGGACAGTAGAGGAGCAATCATCATCATTTTGGCTCCGAATGTGGGCAGAAAACCCAAAAGATGCGTTTAACAATATCTCAATCTTTCCGTCTATCTGCAGAAACATGTCCAGCACCATCCAGCCCCATCGTACTGGAGGAGGACAGTGTCCAGTTCAACAAGCTGTCCTACCTTGGCTGCACCTGGGTCAAAGCCCCTCGCAACGAGGCAGAGGCACAGAGGGCCATGGCCACCCTGCGTGCTGAAAGCGCCATCCCCATTCCCATCACCCTGCATGTCCCCTGTAGACCAGATGGCTCCGTAAGGTCAGCCACACACTGAGACAGACTAACCGTGTATATTGAGACCTGGGTCAATTTAAAATGGGCTGTGATAAAAGGAAAGTAGATAAGTTTGTTAAGATTGGTTATTAAACATATGTAAACTACAGATTGGCAGTAAAGAAACTACATTGCAGGGAATCTGGTAACACAATATTGTTGGATTGATGGACTTGTTGTAAAACTTTTGGACATATGTCATATAATCCGTATGGTCATCACAGAAACCAGTGAACCAGTGACAACGGTGTTAGAAGCACATTAAAAAAGGTGAACATGTCTACAAAGACTCTGAGCCAGACCACTACATCAATTGGTAAAGGAGAACTTTATAACCATTTGTGTAATCCAAGTGTGCAAGATTTTGTTTGCAACTTTTGACCTACTCGTCCCGCTCCTATGCACCTGTCTTATGAAATAGATGCAAGGTATTTTTCTGTTCTGAAAGCAGAACTTTACCACACCACAGGTCCCTGTACTGTATATACAACCTAGGAAATCAACCAAGAATAGATTATCTTGAATTATGTGCCCATTAAAGGTACCCATCACCTCTTAAGCCTCTTAGCCAGCAGAAGAAGGGAAGTTATAGGTGAAGTGGATATTATATGGGTTAAGAGAAACTTTTCAGCCATCCTGCGTCATAAGGGAAAAAAGGGAACTTGAAATGTTAAGCTATATTTAAGAGGAAATGAGACATGGCTTTGCTTGCTCATGATAAATATTTTGACATTTCCACTCTGCAAGAAAAGAGTGACATGTATGCCTTACCTTTTGCTTGAATGGAAGCTTGGCTGAATATAAAATTAAATGCCATTTATTGCGTTAGACTATTACCGTACAGAACTTATTTTCAACCCAAAGTATTGTGAACTATCTGATACCAATTTTGCATGATACCACACAACATCTTAAAAGTTTTAAAATTTTACATATTTGCTCTGGGATCTCAGGTCACAGGTCTATAGACATATAAGGTAATCTAGACAATTGATAAAACTTGCTAAAATTGTTTATTGAAAAAGAGGATTTATTTACAAATTGAAATTTACTATCTCTTTATTCTGCTGTTACGCAGATTATAAATCTAGGCTAAAGCATAATTTTCACATGTAAAATGAAATAACTTTCCCCAGGATTGTGGACCAGGCCTCGGGTACAGAGATCGCCTCATTTCCCATCTACAAGGTGTTGTTCTGTGCTCGTGGACAGGAGGGTTCAGTGGAAAGTGACTGTTTCTCCTTCACTGAAAGTTACCGGAGTTCTGAGGACTTCCAGATTCACGTCTTCTCCTGCCACATCAAAGAGGCTGTGAGTCACTCACTCACTCACTCACTCACTCACACACACACACACACACACACACACACACACACACACACACACACACACACACACACACACACACACACACACACAATAGTTTGGTCTGGGTAATTTGGAGTAGCTACTGTAATTAAAGGTTTTGCACCCAAAGATTCCATATCATCAGTATCTGGTTTACTTTTTGAAATGTTACATGTCACGGTAAGTAAGCAAAGTTGCTGCAGATATAAGTTAAAGTAGGGCTGGGCAATATATTGATATTATATTGATATTGTGGTATGAGACTAGATATTGTCTTAGATTTTGGATATCGTATATCGTGATATAAGTGTTGTCTTTTACTGGTTTGAAAGGCTGCATTACAGTAAAGTGATGTACTTTTCTGAACTTACCGGACTGTTCTAGCTGTTCTATTATTTGCCTTTTTCCCACTTAGACATTATGTCCACATTACTGATGATTATTTATCTAAAATCTAAGTGTGAAGATATTTTGTTAAAGCCCCAATTGTCAACCCTAGAATATTGCGGCAATATTGATATCGAGGTATTTGGTCAAGAATATCGTGATATCTGATTTTCTCCATATCGCACTGCCCTAAGTTAAAGCCATAATGATATACCAGGAGAGTGGAGTGTACAAGATAATCTACCCACTAACAGTAATGAATACAGTACACTTCCATAATCAGTGTTTACTTGTCTGCAGTAAATTCATTCAAGTGGCAGAATTGGGAAGCTGACTACAGGCGGTGGATTCTAATACTCATAATACCTACTTCTGATGTATTTTAAAGAATAGACATTTCAGTATGTACATTTCTGTATTTACTACTGTCCAATGATTACTGAATCCAGTTGAGGGCACTGTTGTCTTCTATTGTGTTTTCTCAATAATATCCAGCTCTATTCTGCTCTGTTCATATCTATTTGCATATATTGTTTCTATTCACTTACTATTTCCTTTCACAATATGTTACTTTATCTCATCTGTAAATGAGTCTATTCCATTTGGATTTTTATTTATTTTTTTGTTAATCTTTCCTACTTGTCTTCCTGCCTATAAAGCTTCGGTTTTTCTTTTCCTTTTCCATCCAGGTCAGTCGTATCCTCTACAGTTTCTCCACAGCCTTTCGGCGTTCTTCAAGGCCGGCAGACATCAGGGACACGCCGCTGTCCAGTCCACCCGACGGCGACCTCTACACCTTCACTGTCTCACTGGAGATCAAAGAGGACGATGGCAAGGGCAACTACAGGTTAGGGAATTTCCCCGGTGTGGGGTCAATAAAGTTCTTATCATCTTCTTTTAGGTACTTAGTACACACTTTTGGGCTTTTTCCTACTGTCTTGCAGAATCATTGTTTATTGTTTATTGTCTACAGTCTTTAATTAATTGTAGCAAGTTCATAACATTAATGACATATTTACTCACAAAATGCCTCAATCGACTTTATGCATAAATTGATTCATTTTTGTTGATTTTATCTGTATTATGCAATGATGAAAAAAATAGACATTGTAAAAGCATACACAGATACACACATATGCAGATACACACTAAAATGAAATGATATTGGTGTTTCTGAGTATAATGGTTCTATAAATACAGTAGTATGTTGCTTGCTATGCATTCATATCTTTGACATTATATGTAAACATTGCATGAGTATTAAACACCCTTTTATGGAAGAAGAATTATGGTGCTAGATTATAGTGTGATCATGTGGCACCATTATCCCATTTTTTGAGGACAGCTCTTTGATGCATGTGAATTACATGCCGGCATAAACAAACTGTGTGCGTTTCTCATCAGGACCGCTGTTAAAACAGATATGTTGATAGTTGAAAAGCTTTAATATGCTGCCGGAATACTGTTTCATCTGACTGTTATTGTTCATCCGTAAAGAGCATAAAACTTATCGGCACATTTTTTCCATTTTCCCAAGCCATCATATATCGAGTATTTAAGTGATTGATTTTCATTGTCTATTCTCCTCTGAAATGAAATGGCCCAATAGCTGTTCTAATAGCACAGCAGACACGAGTAGATATAATATGCAGAAGACTTGAGAAAAGAAGTATTTTATCTTCAACTGGGCTAGGTGATGATCTAGCAAAGAAACTGGCATTAAGACAGTGAGAACAATGACGCAAAACAGGGTAAATTCAAAATGCACTTAACAATTTATTACATTAAACAACACTACAGTACAGCAATACACAAAATCAAAATTGAATCACATCTAAGTCCCAAAGGTTATGTATACTAACCCCCATCTGTTCTTTCCCTCCACAGCTCAGTGCCTAAGGACAGAGATAAATTCTACTTCAAGCTGCGACAGAGCGTTCAGAAGAAGGTCGTGGTTTCAGTTCAGCAGATGTGCAACATGGAGCTGGGCATCGAGAGGTGAGGATCACTGTAAAAAGAGATGATCCATGACGTGACAAGGTCCCAGTGATCTTCCACTTGGGGGGGGGGGTCTTTGTTGAGGTTGCGGTTTGTGTCGCACGTGTTACACTGCATTTATTGCTCATCCCATTTTTCAGGAGAGATTTCATCTTCTCTACTGTATAGATTAGGTTTACCTTAGTTAATATTGCACTTTGGCTTTCCAAATGTTTAGAATTGCCGGCCATCAAATGTCTACATCTCTATCTTTCTTTCCACTCACCCTTTGCTTTTTGGGGTTGTTTTTTGTACATGATTGGCTTTACTTACTATAGTTTGACAAGACATGTGTCTTTTCAACTCTTATCTTAGTGCTGTAACTACCAGAGTTTGTAAGGCAGCTGTCTCAGCAGGACAAATGAGCTGAACTAAAGGAGGTAATGATGTAGAGCTCAAACACACTCTGCTCTAAACATGCTGGGTATCCACAAAGCATACCGAATCTATAGCCTTGTTATAAACTTCATTATGGTAAATTATGCAAGGACTTTCCAGATTAAAGCACCTGGCTGGCTTGTTTTCACAAAGACGGTGCATACACTCAGTGGTCAAAATATTGCAGAGGGAAAGCAATAAGAGCTACAACTATAACAAGAAAGTCAAGCCACCCAAATAGAGAATGATGAATACAAGCGCCCCAACAGAAGAATACTGGTGTACTTTTAACTTCAAGCAATCTCTCTCATTTTATGTGTTTGCATGCTCTAGCAGCACGGCAGCACCAAAAAAGTAGGTCATCTTTATCACTCCCCTCTTTTCTTCTTCATTCCCTCACCACCTATCGCTATCAGAGGGAGACAGACACCTGCCCTGTCCTTTTATTTTTAGTGTCTATGGCAACCCCTATTGTGTTCATGTTCAGAACTAATCCTTTCTGAGGTGCTCAGCCCATGTTTGACCACACTTTATTTTATTAATATTCATATTTGTTATAGCCTCCATCTTGAAATGCTGTATGGTTTGGCATTACAGTATGTGTTGTATGGATGCAGTACATTATGTTCTGTTTTTTATCCTGAGTTGTTGTATGACTCCTCTTGTTTGGAAAAGAAATGCCTTTTACTTGGAAGTATTTCTATCCACGCTTACAAATCATGTTGAATCACTTTGCAAGACACTTGACCCATGTCTTTCAAACTCAATGTGAGCCTGCCTGGGATAGTGCTAGTAACTGTCAATGTATTCTTATATAATGCATTTCTGAAACCGAGATTCCCATGCCGACCACTTGATGGCACCTCCGACCTAAAGCTGAAGGGACTTTACTATAAGTGATGATGTTGGATTTGTGTGATGAACTGGAACAACATAAAACACACTGCCTCTGTATAGTGCAAGAACTTAGACATGTGTATTAGGAACTGTAGTGTGCCAGTTGTATTTTTTATTTTTTTATTTTCTTTATCTATAATTTTTTTACTTCTGTGTGTCTATTCTGCCCTTTTCTGTGTGAGGGAGAGCTGGGTCTTTTATCACCCTAAAGGGGCTAGACATGCTAGGTTACATTCATTTGAGCTGCACAGGTCATCAAGACCATTTTTTATTGCGGCCAAGATGATATATTTATGCCTTTCTTGAACTGAACAATGCACCATACTGGCTTTTCAATTCCTTTCAGAGTGTCAGCTCAATGCCTAAAAGATTATAATTCATTAACATTACAATATTTATGAGTGTAGTTTGCTCACTTGAGTTGTTTCCATATTCCAGTTTCCTTTCCCTCCCAACTACTATGATTTACTCTGCTGGTTATTGCAGACTGTAACTCTTCAGTGGAATTAGTAATGATTGATTTTTGATTGCACCTCCTGTGTCTTCTCTCTAGGTGTTTTGGAATGCTGCTGAGTCCTGGACAGAAAGTTTGCAACAGCGACATGCATTTACTAGACATGGTAAGCAGAAAACCTTTTTTTAACCAACTAACTGCCTAAATAAGCATATCCAGAGTTAACATACCTTTTTTCTCAGTGTTTTTCCCAGTTTATATTTGGAAACTGTTGTGTGCCTGTTTTTAAAATGTTACAATTCATATGACGTTTTTTTACAAGTACATAATCCATGCATTAATACCTACACAGGAGTCGATGGGGAAGAGCTCTGATGGAAAGGCCTATGTGATCACAGGAACATGGAACCCCAACATGGCAGCCTTCCAGCTGCTGAATGAAGACACCCCTAAAGGTGAGGCGAGTTATTGTCCCCCTAGTTTCGCATTGACAGACTTTCCTCCAAAGCGCTGCGGAGGAGGGTCTGGCTAGTCCACACAGCATTCCGGGATAGGAGAAAAACGTTTATTGGCATTTCTTTAAACCAACCACAACCGTCTTGGGCTAAGCCCCGGACACAATGACGGTTTCTCTGCAAAATAGCCTCGGGAAGGAACTTGTTTTGGTGGAACATGTGTACGTTCAAAAGTTGTTTTAGTCGTGCAACAGAAAACTCAGATTGGACAGATAGTCTAGCTAGCTGTCTGGATTTACCCTGCAGAGATCTGACGAGCAGTTAACCCTAGTCGTCATAAATCGACGGGAGTTTAGAATTCCAACACAAAGAAAGTGGAAGGTAACAGACACCTAGCCTAAAAAGAGGGCCATCCGGCCGAAAGGAGGGCCATCCGGCCGAAAGGAGGGCCATCCGGCCCAAAGGAGGGCCATCCGGCGGAATTTCCGGCGGCACCTGAACAATCCCGGAAATGGAACGTTGTCGATATGGACTATTGTCCCCCTAAATATTATGTCACACAGATCCAAGTCTCATTTATATCCAGAGTAGCTGTGAAACATTAAAAGTTTGCAGTTGTGTGTCACTGTGCACGTACAGTGGCCTTGTGACCTAGTCCTTGTCAAAGCCTGGCATGCTTTTGCACATTGAAGCGTGAAGTCATCGTGTCAGGCAGCAGAGCCAGCGGAGCTGTTGACACTTACTTGTGTAAGAAATACAATTAAATGCAGCTTTTTATGGATATTCTTCTACTAATACAATTCACTTTGCAGTCCTGGCATTCTTATAGCTATGCAGTTCTTTGTAGGAGCTTTATACTCCTTTCTCCTTTTAAATGGCTCTTTGTTTTGCATGTAGTTATTAAGTTTGAGAAAGAGGGAGGCTTTATTGATTTGGTCATATCTGTTTTCTGTATATTAACATCTAGAACCTGAATTGAATAAGAACATCAAATGAAATATTCATGAATTAGGTACCAAAAATATATTTAAAAAGTAATTTAAATAAATTGAATAGTTTTATTTAAGTTTTAAACAGAATTGCTGCCTGAAATGTGTTCACAAATCTGTATGCTCTCAGATAAACATATTGGAGTTGATTTATCATCATGTACCTGAGAAGAGACCAATTTCATTGTGTTTCAAAAGGAAAGCATTTCCATGTGTTCAGACAGGATCCCACAGAGTGTATCCAGGCAGAGAGCTTGCCCTAACCAAATCCATTAGAGCTAACAAATTAGACCACTTGGCAACTTGCTGACTCACAGGCTTTGAGAGTTTGACTTGAAGGTGGGAGGCAGGCCTGTCAAAGCAGGCCACCTCATGGGAGTCAGGCAGTTTAAAGCCACACAAACACACACAGCGTTCACTTAAATCTGCCCACATCCTTACTGGCAGGGAGAAGTCAGAGATGCTCAAAAGTAGTTGATATATGTTACACGTAGTTGTAAAATACTTATGATACAGTTACATTATTTATAAAAGACACATTTTAAAATTAGATTTGAAGGAAATTATGTAGTATTTGACAGTTACTTGTTTTTCAAACCTCATGCATTTTGTGTGATGTGGAACTGGTGGTAAGTGGTTGTTTTGAAACCAGCTGGTAGTTAATTTTCGTCCCTTCACAAGTTGATTTAAAAATAATAAAACGTCCCAACTGCGAAATAACTTCTCCTGTCCCTTTGTCTCTTTCCCACTTGTTTATTCCTCCTTTATTTTTAGACTGTCCCCAAAACATTGGCATTAAGTGATTAGTAAGTTGGGGGCCCATTGATGTTATGTCCTTTACCACGAGGGGGTGAGGCATCCCCACACAATACATGGTGTGGATTTCCTTCTCCCCAGTAGAATCCGTCAGAGAATAGCGAAATCTCTTTAGCTAACAGTTACATTTATGGATTTCTAAATTCATTTATTGCAAAGTTTATTTTTTACTAGTTCAGAGTATTTTTTGAATTAGAAAAAAACACTGTATCATAAATAAAGGTTGGTTTCTGCTGGAGGTTGGCGCAGAGTTACTAATGTGTACCAGCTTTTAGACAATCCATAACCTGGTTCGACTTTGAAAGCTGTAGTGCTCCTAGAGCTGTTTATCATGTGTACACTCTAACACTGTTATTCAACCTTCTTAACAGTATAGAAAATAGGTAAATGGGCTTCACTGACTGTAATCAAGTTTAAAAAAAACAAAAACATTCCACAGTAACTTTTTTTTTTCCTGTTTTGCTTCTTCTCTCTGGTTTTCTCCAGATAAGCAGGTCTACATGACAGTGGCAGTGGACCTAGTTGTAACTGAGGTAGTGGAGCCAGTTCGCTTCCTGCTGGAAACTCTGGTCAGGATATATCCATCAAACGAACGCTTCTGGTACTTCAGCCGCAAGACCTTCAGTGAGACTTTCTACCTCAAACTACGACAGGTATCTCTACTGCAACTATTACAACCCTCACAAAACCTGCACCCATGTCCATACTTTACATATTACCACTGTACACAGTCTGACTGCTTGACTAACTAACTATGAATTAACTAAATAAGGTTTGTGGGCTTCTGGTAACTGGTGGATTTTTGGGTGAGTTGTGTTGCTTCTGGTTGTCAATGGCTGGATCAGGACGGTAGTAGAATATTGGCCTTTTAAAGGTTTAAGCCCAATTGATTGGTGGGTTCCTGAGACGATACTTGGGTGATAGCATACAGAGTTTAAAGGAACACGGCGACTTATTGGGACTTCAGCTTATTCACCGTATCCCCCAGAGTTAGATAAGTCCATACATACCCTTCTCATCTCCGTGCGTGTCGTAACTCTGTCTGACGCCCCCACCGCTAGCCTAGCTTAGCACAGATCCTGGAGGTAACCGGCTCCATCTAGCCTACTGCTCCCAATAAGTGACAAAATAACGCCAACCTTTTCCTATTTACATGTTGTGATTTGTATAGTCACAGCGTGTACAAATAACAAGGTCACATGAGACACAGCCATCTTCTAACCGTGTACATACTGGGAACTATATTCTCAGAAGGCGAAGCACTGCTACTTGGGCGGAGTGATTATTACTCCAACTCTGAGCGAACTCCAGGCGAACTCTCTGCTCCTCACCAAGGGGCTTCTCAGGTGCTGCGAGCAAATCACTCCGCCCAAGTAGCAGTGGGTGCGTCAGACAGAGTTACGACATGCACGGAGATGAGAAGGGTATGGATGGATTTATCTAACTCTGGGGGATACGGTGAATAAGCTAAAGTCCCAATAAGTCGGCGTGTTCCTTTTTAACATTTGTGCAAAAGATGATAAATCAAGTTGCTACTGCTGCTTGGCTAATTAATGGTTTGACAGTTTATAAATTGATTGGTTGTAGGATTGGACAATATGTCGCTTTATACTGTAAGATTTTTACAATTAAAAAATACATTCCTCTTTTATTATTTATGCAGTAACAGCTTCTCCACCAATTTTCAAGAATTTTTTTTTCTGAAAACATCTGAGTAACCTCTTATTTGTTGACAGGACATTACATTCATTTAGCTGACGCCTTTATCCAAAGCAACCTAGAGTAGAGACCTGGCACAGAAAGGTGTCAGCCATATTGCTTTCACAAGGTTATTTAAATCAAGTCAAGTTAATTGATGTAGTCCAATATCACATATGTCTCAAAGAGCTTTACAGCCCACAACATCCCTTCCCAGCCTGGCCCAAGCCGCCATTTGAAGGTCTGTCAGTCACCAGTCAAAGGCTGTACCCCAGAGAGCTGAAACATTTGGTCGTTGTAAGAGGCACAGATATGTGCTGCAAGATGCAAATGTCTCATCAGTTGACTTCCATTTCTCTCTTTCCATCTGTGCATCTCCTGCTTTTGCCTCCTCGTTTTGTCTGTTTACCTCTCATTGTCAAGCTGGTGCATTGATGCTTATTCCCTCCTCCTCTTCCAACACAATGTCTTTGTCTGATCTTTTTGTACTTAAAGTATAGGATATAAGAATGTGCACAGTTTGTATAAGTGTGGTCTAAATATCACAAAACCCCTTTGCACAGGTCAACATTTGACTTGTGTCTGAAAGTGAATAGGAACTGTGCTGAACTTGGTTATCACATTTATCTTGTGAGCTGACTTTTGGCAGCTGAACAATAGTCACCACAATCCACTGATGTGATGAGTTTTGTTGATAGCACCACATATCCTTCTTGTATCTTACTGTTAATGTATAATGGCAAACCTCACACACCCTCAAATGTTTTGAGTTTCCTCACAACTTGACTGGTTGAAAAGTGCTAAGAGAGAGTGAAGAACGCACATTCTCTTACCTCCCACCAACACAAGGACACCCAGCCAGAACAGTTGCTGTAGGTGCTTAAAAAATACAGTAAAGCTGTAAGCTTCTTCTTCCCTGTTAAAAAGCAGATCTCCTTTAGTAGGCCGTGGGGAGCTGGCAAAGCAGTGGAGTGTGGGGAAGCTTTGGATTGTAGGGAGCTAATAAGAGGCTCTGTCTCATTATTGGCATGTGGGTAATTAACAGCGGCGGTCTGACTCGTCCGCCTGATTGCCTCTCTAGTTATCTCCTCAGTAAATGATAGAATGTTGGACTGGTGCTGTGGTTAAGAGCTAATTAAAAGATAATATTGTGTGGAGGTTTTTGTGGAAGATGGTAATCAGAAGTGACACACACACGTATAAAATATGTAGTCTTATTGTCTTAATTTGCCAAAACAAATCTTTAGGGTTAGTACCAGGTACCAGGGAGCCATTATCTAAGCCAACTTCTCAGAATGTTTTCTGAGCCTGCTTCACTGGAAAAATTGTAATTGGTGTCTGCTTTACTGAGAAACCAAGCTAACCGGGCTGTAGGCTGCATCACATTGATTTCAAGATTGAGTCAAGTCCAGAGAAGATTTAGACAGGGTTGAGACTAAGTCAAGACTGGAGACTAAAGTCTTAAAAGCAATGATAAAGATTTGGGAGTTTCTAAAAGATCAGCGAATATGTAATACATCAAATATCTGCAGGAGCTACATATATGTTTTTGCCTGCAAGTGAAATTTTTTCTGATGCTGGGAAATAAAAATCTACAAAATATCAATTAGCATTTTGTTTGCTAAGATGAGCAACTTAAAGCTTGAGCCAGCCTTCAGATGTTGATTGAACCAACAGCAGAGAGGGATGAGCTCCGTTTAATATAACAACGGTTGAAAATTGCTTTGTAAGAGAAATACGCTTGGCGATGTTACAAAGGTTCACATTAACTGTTAGGGCAGTCCTGTTATTTTGTGGTAAAATGGAATTCGTCTCACAGAATACCATTTAGCAAAGAGAGCTGTTCTTTCTTTATTAGGGTGACCAGACGTCCCGGTTTGACCGGGACAGTCCCGGTTTGACCGGGACAGTCCCGATTTTGAATTGTTTGTCCCGAGTCTCGACAAAAGCCTGTCGGGACGCTAAAATGTCCCGGTTTACACCAGGAGCGGCGTCAGCCGATTTTGCCGGGGCTTCAGCCCCGAATGTTTTGAGTGTAGCCCCGAATGTAACTTTTGTCCAGTTTATTTTTCCAAGGCGAATACGGGCAGCTATGTGCGGGATCCGACCATGCTGTATTTGTTGCTATCACCTAGCAACCGTCTCTACGTGAGGAAAGCTGTGAAAGCCGGGTGAAGTTTTGGGAGTAATCCTACCCAAATCAGTCTAATACATTGATGCCATCAACACAAAGTTTAGGAGCGCAATACTAATGATTTAGTTTGAAGTTCCTGTGACGTGACGTTTCCAGTCTACGGTTCAGACTCAAACACACGGAGCTCGGAAGCAGACCTGTAAGTCACTTACCCTACAGTCACATTAGCTACAAAAGAGAGCGACATGCACTTGCTTGTGAGTGCTCCTGGGCGTGCCTAGCCTACCCCTGGTTGCTTGGCAACAGTAAACAGAAATTCTCCAGTGCTACCTTCAAGCATCTCAAATCTCACACTAAACTGAAAAAGGCTGTTGCTGCAATTTTGTTAATTTTACAGGAAAAAACACTTATTAGATGAGGAGCCTACGATCAAAATAATGAAGTGTGTGTATATGTCTGACCTGGGCTGGCACATGTTCACGTTAAAAAGCGTGTGCGTGCACAAGCAACTACGGTCACTCGCAAAGTGTCCTAGTTTTAGCTCCGGGAAATCTGGTCACCCTATTCTTTATGTATCGACAAACCTTATTTTGAATAATCCTTTTTAGAAATCCACAAAAGATGATACTGTCTTTTTACAGTGGGCCTTTTTCGGCCCAAATTTCTTACACAATTTTATCAGTGTTAATTATTCATCCTGTAGGGTTTACAATTCACCACAAGCCATAGCAAAACCAAGATGTTACCTAAGCCTCTTCAGATTTTCTCTAAAAATAGGCCAGGCTTGATATTCTCTCCCAATTTATGCTCTCATCACTGACTTGAGTTAGTCATTAGACGCCATCCGAGTGGGCAGATCAATGCAGCTCATTGATCCATTCTACCAGGTGGAGGAGAGAGGCAACAGCACTACAGTAATTGAATAGACCAGAAATAAACACCAGTGGCTTATGACACCCAAGGTCAAATCTGCTGGTGTTTTTGTTCTCTTGTGCATTTCTTCAGTCTATTATTATGGATTTAAGCAGTAGTTAAAAGCTCTATTTAGCAATTTTTACACCCTAGATTTCAACCACAACAAAGTTTTTGCAGTGTTCATTGATATACTACAGCAATTTACAAGTTTATATGGCTAATGTGTTAGCTAACACTTTTGTAATGGTACCTGCCCGGCAGGAACAGAGTAGTTGTTCTACATCTCTACATCTGTCGAATGCAAGTCAAGTATTCACTAGGGTTTTATCCCTAAATTACCAACTCCTGAGTGAAAGTAATTAATTAATTTGTTTATTTCATTAATTTGAGTGTATGGTGCATTTAATGCCTGAAAAGGTGCTGGGATTAAAAAGAAATCTTAAAACAAAGATGGTCCGACAAGTCTATTAATGACCTTTTGCCACGAACATATAAGCACATAGTAAAAACACACCCATATTCAGTCAATTATAGTCAGCTGAATCATTTTACATTACATTTTCTAAGTTAATTCTGTAAAAATCTTCTATCCTTTTTCATTTTCTTAGCCATCATCATTTTTGCACTAGGTAGGTAGTCCTTGTCAGCTTGTGGGATCTTGTTAGTTGCCAGTATCTGTCCATGGTTTTATATGGCTTTTCTTGTTCTCCTCTATGTGACTTCAGGTATAGGCTTAATTGAGGGGTTGTCCTGCAAACTCAGTTGAGGCACAGCAGGCTCTCTGCTGTTGATGGTAGTGCTTTTTTCCCTCGTTCCTCATACATGGCTCTTTTCCTTTTTATTGGTGTCATCTGATGACAGTGAGCTCTGGCCTGACCACCTGCTTGATCGATTCAGACAGTTGATCAATGTCAGGTCTGAGGGTGGTCATGCTGATTGCCTTGTTGAGATTGACCCTCACTGCCAATCTCATACCGACACAAGAATACTTGCAGGTGTCCTCTCCGGAGCTGCTGGCATGACTATCTGTCCTGGAGAAATGAGAACGATTGTATGCTGGTTGGAGGAACTCTGTGCTAGTCCATGACTTTTCTTTGTCTGTCATGATATACTGTAGTCGATGACCTTAACACTGCAAATTAATATTTTTTTACATTGGATTAGATCTAGCTTTCCTGTGCTTGAAGGTATATGTAAGTCTTTAAAGCTAGTCACTGTGCATCAATTGATGACCGTGCCCCTGTAGCATCTGATTGTCTCCTGGCACTCATGTACCCTAGTTGTTTGAGTGCATTTGTCAATGAATTACTGTACCTTGTTGGCTGCTCACATGCAGTGTGTATATATAATTAAAGAGAATGCCTTTGCAGAAAATAAACATCTCTGTGTTAAGTAAGGGTTAATGCCCGATGAGGCGTCCATTGTCAGGTATTAATGGACGGCGGCGATATAGTATCTAAAACGGGTTTCATGCTTTTTGTGCTCAGAGCGGTCGGGCGCTACGGGCGGAGCTCATGGTCACTGCAAACAGTCTGGTCGTTCATACTGATTGCGGTCAAAGCAGCTCAAAGAACAGACTTCTTCTCATCTATAGCTAATCATTGCAACGCGGTGTCTGCGTTGTTACAAAACCTTGGAGGTGCATGGCTCTTTGCTCAGACCCTCCGCGCGCATTCGCCCAGGCCGCAGTTCATCGTCGTCATTTCGCCGTCTGCATCGCCCAGACTGTGCTAAACGCAAGAAGCATGAAACATGTTTAAGATTGCTAATGCAGTTAGCATCATTGAGGTATTTTTTTCTGTAGGATTGATGATTTTCTAATCTTCCAAAAATCTTCTAAATTTATAAAATGATTTCTTCTCACAGATAAAATAATGTGTGTGTGTGTGTGTGTGTGTGTGTGTGTGTGTGTGTGTGTGTGTGTGTGTGTGTGTGTGTGTGTGTGTGTGTGTGTGTGTGTGTGTGTGTGTGTGTGTGTGTGTGTGTGTGTGTGTGTGTGTGTGTGTACAGCAGGCACCAGAGAGGGTGGGTCAGAGCGATGCTATGTATGAGGTGGTGAGTCTTCAGAGGGAGGCAGAGAGAAGCAATGAAGGACGACTGGCCTCGCCCACTGAGGAAGAGGAGGCTGATGAAGGTATGAATGTGTCTCTTTTTTTCTCTCTCTATCGCTCTCCCCTCAGTTGCTTGTTTTCTACCCCTCATATATTTAGCTAATCATATACAATATATATTAACTATGCCACACTACATAATCACCAATAATGCACATTCTTTGAATATTTCAGAAGCCAATTACTGTCTCTGTACATCACGCACACGCACAAGCCTTGCATGATTGAAAAATGCGACCTCACATTGCGTAGTGTACAAATCCCTCACTGCCTTTAATATCAGAGAAAAACGAGACACCACTGTGAACCTTCACAGTCACAAAAACAGAAAAGAATGGCTTTACCACAAATAGCTTGTTGGAGGGAGCATTTACTTTACATTCCACATATCCAGCAGTTTTTTTTCTAGGAGCATGAATGCCTCATCTAAATGAGATCATATGTCCAGATATTCAGTCTGAAATAGAGGTTTACCAACACACATCTACTCTGTTTTTATTTTTATTTTGCAGTAATGCCTTGTCAGAAGCACCGTGCTATTCATTGGCTGACATAAATCAACAGCGAAGTTTCATTTTGTTTAGGCACATAAACATGGGCAGGGTTGGATGTATATGTGTTTATGTGGGTCGTGTGTGAGTGTGCCAGGGCATGTGATAACAGGAATGTGTATAGATTATGGGAAATTAGTTTGAATGTGTATTTGTGTGCATATGTGTGAAAGACGAGGCATATATTTGGTGTGTTTTAAAGATTTTGTGTGTAACACCGTGAACAGCAAAGACTGAAAGGGGTGATAGAATGATTATATAGGGTATTTTACACTGTTCCTTAAGGTCTCCTAATGGGTTATGTAACATTGGTTGGGCTGAAAATTGCCCGAATGCTATTTTATTAGGCCCTTAACTACCCTGTGAATATGGCTCTATTTGGAACAAGAGCTTTTCTTCCAAATATGGTATGCTAATGAATATTCAGAATGAACTACGCGCTGATTGGTTTGAGCAAACTACATAGAAACATATGGGAGACTCGGCAGCAGGCCTCATATTTCAGACACTGCAAAGTTATACATTGTTTGTCGGGCTATTTCGTTATTAAATTCACTTCTGAGACTTTTTTAAGCGAGAAATCAACTATATAAAGCTCAAATATGGGCCGTTTTATGAAAATTTGGTAAGACTGTGTGTTGGAGTTCAGCCGCTGGTGCTGCCTCGCCGCCCGCCGGTGCTGCCTCGCCGCCCGGCCTGCCTTCCTTCACAGACCCCGGCCTGCTATGAGGTACTTGGAGCTCCGTCACGGCTGGCAGCCCACAGCAGGGACTACCAACACCGTTGCCCTGACAGAGCTCCAGGGCCTTCAACTCCTCTCTTCCTGCTAGCTAAATGGCCCTTTGTGTGAGAGTGAGAGCGCGGTCAGCGAGCTTGTTACACCAGCAATCTCTTACCACATGTTACACACATGTCACGCCACTTATACAAAATCTAACTAAAGGTCTTATAAAGCTAACAACTGTGTCCGATTTGTGAAGACAAAGTGTTTCGTTAGCTGCGACTGTCCCTTCAATCCTAGCTACAAATCACGGATAGTTGGCTTCCTTTTCGCCTTAATTCGAGTATATTTACAGTTTGAATGTCGTCACGCCACTTACACAACATCTAAATGTCTTATAAACCTAACAACGGTGTCTGATTTCAAGTTAATTAATATTTGTGAAGACTAGGTATTTTGTTAGCTGTGACTGTCCCTTCAATCCTAGCTACAAATCACGGATAGTTAGCTTCCTTTTCGGCGTAATTCGAGTATATTTACAGTTTGAATTTCGTCACGCCACATATACAACATCTAACTAAATGTCTTATAAAGCTAACAACTGTGTCAGATTTCAAGTTAATGAATTTTTGTGAATTCCAGAGGAATTCTAAGAGGAGGCTAGCTAGCTAGCTCTCATTGATAGAGCTCCATCCAGCCGCGAGCTCTATCAATGAGACTCACGGACAAGCAGCGTTTATTTCCCCAATTGTTTGTTTAAATAACTCAACACATTATAATTACACACATTAAAAGATTAACTAGAATCTGTGGTAAGAGAATGCTGGCGTAACAAGCTCGCTGACCGCGCTTTCACTCACATACACCGGGTATTTAGCTAGCAGGAAGAGGGGAGTTGGAGGCCCTGGAGTTCTGTAAGAGCAGTGGCGTTTCGTAGTCCATTAGCCCAAAACGGTGACTTTGCGGGTATGGAGTGCTGTGGGTTGCCAGCCGTGACTGAGCTCCATCTACCACACAGCAGGCCGGGGTCTGTGAAGGAAGACAGGCCAGGCGGCGAGGCAGCTACACAGGCAGCACCAGCCTCTGAACTCCGACACACAGTCGGACAAAATTTGCAATTAGACATCAATTTTCGTAAAACGGCCCATATTTGACCTCTACATAGTTGATTTCTCGCATAAAAAAGTCTCAGAAGTGAATTTAATGGTAAAATAGCATATGAACACTGTATACAATTTCTGAGATCTGCACGACCTAGATTCAGAAGACTAACTGATCTCAGGTCAGTTGTGTAGCCTATGCAAATGTTGGGCGTGACAAAGAGAAAGACTAGAGCCAAATGAGGAGGAGCCGCAATAGTTGACGTCAACTATGGGGCTTGTTGAGATTCGCCCGTTTTCAGAGGCAGTTTCAAATAGTGAGATTTGCAAAGAAAAGAGGTGTCAATGGGATTTAGAGGTTCTATGTATGTCCTAGTTACCCACTAAACTATCATTATTCAACTATGACAAGGTAAAATCAGTTTTGCATTCTATACCCCTTGAAGGGAGAATCTCAGGGGTGTGTCTGTGTGTTTGTGTGTCTGTGTGTGTCTATCTATCAAGCATGAGTGGTTTTGTTTGGATCCTGTCCCAATCCTGTTAGGGCTTGTTTGCTTATAGCACTACAACACTGCAATGTCAAACTACCATCAAGCAAGCCCCACACACGACCTTTTTGGTGAAATGAACAGCCTTTGTCGATCAAGCAGACCAATGATCTTCCTAACTAGCCAAACAGTGCCAGTCCTCTCAATGTGACCTATAACAATATAGCAATATGAAAGAAAATGTATTATTATTATTAACATATTTCTACATGGCCAATAATTTAATTTAAGTGTTGTAGAGTCATAGAAAACCAATTGACTCAACAGTCATGACATGCATGCTGCTCATTTTGCATAATTGAAAGGGGCATGTTCAAAATAATAGCAGTGTTGTGTTCACTTAGTGAGGTGATTGATTCTGTGAAGACACAGGCATCAATTATGGTCCATATTTAAGGAAGGAAGGAAGCAAATGTTGTGCATGCTGGTTATAGTCTATTTCACACTGAAATACTTAGCAAAATGGGTCATTCCAGACATTACTTTGAGGAACAGCAGACTTGAAAGTTGATTGGAGAGGGGAAAACATATAAAGAAGTGCAAAAAAATATAGGCTGCTCAGCCAAAATTATATCAAATGCCTTGAAATGGCATCCAAAGCCTGAACAACGTGGGAAAAAATGGTCAACTACCATTCGAATGGATCGAATAATAGCCAAAATGGCAAAGGCTCAACCATTGATCAGCTCCAGGAAAATCAAAGAAGACTTAAAGTTACCTGTGAGTAGTGTTACGATCAGAAGAAGGCTATGTGAAGCAAATATATCAGCTAGAAGCCCCTGCAAAGTCCCATTGCTGAAAAAAAGACATGTACTGAATAGGAAATTGAAATTTGCCAAAGGACACATTGACTGGCCAAAGGAGAATTCTGTGGACTGACCTTATTTCCCGTACATTGCTTTCCTTTCTCCACTTGTGTCCTTCTGCTTTGGTCCTTCATCAATAGTCCATCCTCTTACCACCACTCATCGTTCCACTCCTCCTGCGTTCCTCTGTTCCATGTCTATGTATTCCTTCTCTATTTCCTTTCTCTGTCCTCCATCCATATTCCCCATATTCCATTCGTCCCTTCCATATCATTCTTTCATCCACTCCTCTTCATTCCACTGTTCCATTTCCTTCCTCCACTCTTCCATTCCATTTCTCTTTCCCTCTCTTTCCTGTCTTCATCCTTTCCTTCTATTCCATATATGTCATTCCTTTCTTCCTTCTTCCACTATTTATATATATATATATATCTCTCTCTCTCTACTTTTCCTTCCTGCCTCTTTCCTCTTTCTCTCCTCTTCTCTCTTACCTGTCTATATATATATATATATTTCTTCTCACTTCCTCTGCATATATATGTATGTACTATATATATATACCTCTTATATATATATATATATATGTATGTATGTATGTATATATATATGTATATGTATATATATATATATATATGTATATATGTATGTATGTATGTATGTCTATGTCTGTAGTATGTATGTATGTCTGTCTGTCTGTGCATGTATGTATGTGTGTATGTGTGTATATATGTATGTATGTATGTATGTATGTATGTATGTATGTATGTATGTATGTATGTATGTATGTATGTATGTATGTATGTATGTATGTATGTATGTATATATATGTATGTATGTATGTATGTATGTATGTATATATGTATGTATGTATGTATGTATGTATGTATGTATGTATGTATGTATGTATATATGTATATATGTATGTATGTATGTATGTATGTATGTATATGTATGTATATATGTATGTATGTATGTATGTATGTATGTATGTATGTATGTATGTATGTATGTATGTATGTATGTATGTATGTATGTATGTATGTATGTATGTATGTATGTATGTATGTATGTATGTATGTATGTATGTATGTATGTATGTATGTATGTATGTATGTATATGTATGTATATGTATGTATATGTATGTATGTATGTATGTATGTATGTATGTATGTATGTATGTATGTATGTATGTATGTATGTATGTATGTATGTGTATGTATGTATGTATGTATGTATGTATGTATGTATGTATGTATGTATGTATGTATGTATGTATGTATGTATGTATGTATGTATGTATGTATGTATGTATGTATGTATGTATGTTGTAATTTTTTTTTACAATTTTCTTGTTCAAACATAGCTTTTGACCACTGCAAATTTGACACCAACCACCATCAATCAGAATAGAGTTACTCATCAAAGCATGTTGCTTGTGATATCAATGCCCATAAGTGTCTTGATTAAGACACTGAATCCATTAAATATGAACAGTTTAGGTGTCAAGCCAGAGTGGATATAGCCCCATCAATAATGGCAGGTATGCCAGAGGGATGGAGGCAAAACAGCTATTACATTTAAAGCACCAACACTAGCTGTTAGACTAAAGTGGTTTCCAAACATGACCCAGTTTCAGCCCACTAAATGGGACTGGCGTATCCACCTGACCGTGGTCTCAGCTGTGCAGGTGTTGCAGATTAGGCCTGGCCACAATTCAGACTGCAAGCTTAATGATGTTGGTTTGGATGAAGAGGATTTTCTCCAACATCACATTCACAGCTAAATTAATTAATAATAGATCATCCGATCGACTAAAATATTTTAATTATCAAAATATGCATTCAAAACTCTATCTATAAAATTACTGTATTATTTACGTATTTCATATATGCCAATATAAAGAAATGGCCTCGGTGGATGTTATGCAGGTTAATTAGTCACACCTACATATGACATTTTAACAGGATACTAAAGCCTGCAGAGTTCTTGTACTGCAATTCAAGCACTACAATGAAATATTAACCTGAGCCCATATGAACGTAGCATCCCCTTTTCCAAATTATATCAAAACTTTTTTGTATATCTTTTTTCCCAAAATGGTGATACGACAACACAGAAACCTATAACACTGGAGGCCCCTCTTCGTCTTATTGTGTGGCTTCCCTCTTTTCTTTGCCACTGTCAACACTCTTCTACTTTTTTCTTGAAGCACTAAAAGGTGTTAACGGAGTGGGAGGCAGAAATCGTCGCCTAAAGCCACGAGTCAGCCGCCAAGGCCGGCGCTGACGGCATTCAACTGGCACTGTGGGAGCTATTCAGAGGGCTTTTTCTATTACACCCCTCTCCTCCCCCAGAGCTGAAAATTGGAGGCGCTCAGGGCCGTGGAGCTGGAGGTCAGCCTCATTGTGTACAGAAATGAATACACTCCCAGTGTAGATGCCTAAACTGTGAGCACACACACATACAATTCATGTGGATGTTTACTTTTTTTTTTTTTAAAGCTTAAAGCTGACATATCTTTGACATCTCAGGCTTTGTGATTGTTGCTTATTGTGTTATTTTTTTTTTGTTACCTTCTTTATATACACGTGCAGGCACACACTTTGTGTATGAACTGTACGCTATGTTCCGTTTCATTTACACTCATACAGACTGTGATCAAATACATGCATGTATCCATACAGTCCCTCTGCTTTATAATGTATAACTGAATATATAACCATATTATTATAACCATCTTGTATCTGCAGAAGAGCTTGACTCAGGTGTAAAAAAAAAAAAAAAAAGAGTAGTGTAGGACATCATATTCAAAATTAAAGGATATAAATAAAAGGGTAAAATATTAAAGGTAGAACATCTTTATGATACTAGAATTTCTGCTTTAATGTAGATAAAACCAATCCACTAGTGGCGTAAACATCAGAGAGATCCTTTTTGAAAGTAACCCTACAGTGAATGCACAGCTCCTCTCCAGATTGAAAGGTAACCGTAATGGCCCTTCGTCTTCACAGTTTCTTTCATCACCTGGTAAGTTGGAAGCAGCATTGGACTCACGCTTCCTCGCCACTTCTCCTCAGCCAATATGAGAACAGTGGCAGCAGCTTTGTGCTGGGTCTGAACTATTTGAAAGGGCTCATCAAGCATTTATAAAGACCTGAAAAGCTCCTGCTGAGGCTGTAAGGATGTATAGGAGCAGCAGTTCATTCAGCATAGAAGCTGCATGTTCTAGAAGAAAATGTCTTCCCTCATTATTTAATGCCAAGGTCTAAGTAAAGGCTTCAGTGGGAGTGAACAATGTCTTTAAAACCTTTTTGAGGACTGTTTATTCATTTATTATTATTTAATATTTCAAAACTGGAAAAAAAAAAAAAACTTTGAAAGGCTGAAGCTCAGTGGCAACGCTGGGTCTAACTGGCAGCAACTGAAAGTTCGCTGATCTGGCAGGGTCCCAGATTCCTGATCAGCAAGATTTCCGGCGAAGTAGTCTAGGTGTAGGGACTACGCGATGCGCTAGCTAATTCTTGTCTCATTTGTTGTCTGATAAACGGTAAATTCATCAAATAATTCAGTGCCACATATCACTATTTTCCAAGCTACTGTAGCTGTCATATTTTGCGGATTTTTCCATAGGCTGAGCTGTGTCAAGGCTTTTCTTAAGACTTTTGTCATATGGAAGTGGGCGTGGTTTCAGCTAAAGTGGGTTGGGAAAACAATAGACTCCTCCAGGATCCCTGCTTTTTATTTTCAGATTGTTTGTTTCAGAGTTTTAGGCCAGAACTAAGAGACAAATTTGGCAGCAATCCCGTGACTTGCAAGCTCCCCATTGTGTGGGTGGATCTCAGTATGCAATTTGAGTTCAAATGTACGTTTGCAAATTTTCAAAATAAAGATTTTTTTTTTTTCAACCTATCAAAACATTGTGCAAGCCTTCAAAACTTAGTTTCAATCTTGCTAAACCTTTTGTTAGATTTCAAGCTTTCAAACAGAGTTTCAATCTTTCAAAGCTTTTTTTTTTTCTCAGTCTTTCAAATATGACATGACATTATATACGTCCCATACTGTTGCTGTTCAGATTTGTTGTTGAGATATCAATGAAACCTAATGCCATGCCCTGAGAAGTTCATTGCCACCATTGTGTTTTTTTGCATCTCATTCTTACTGTGTATTATGTGCTGGATGTACGTGTAAATCTCTGTGTGGACTGTGTGAGTGTTTGTTCCAGTGGGCGGTCTCTGTGTGGGGATCAGTTCATCTCTCCAGCAGCAGAGCAGGCCAGACGGTCAATTAGTGCTTCTGCATCTAAACACAAGTGGTTTGCTGTGCTGATTGCCTCTTGTATGCCTCACAAACCACCAGACAGACGAACAGCATTAACGAAAGTGTAGGCACTGCACAGGCACTCCTTCCTCCATTTGACTGTGTGGCATCAATAGTAACTGCGTTTAAAATGTGAAATACAGTTCCCTGACATGCATACATAAAAAGATATAGAGATGTATAAATCTCAATCCAGTGGACTGCCAGTCTTATCCTCTAAGCCTTCATGAGGTTAAAATGCTTGACTCAATGATGAAACAAGACCAAACCGGGTCTGAGCGTTTAACACAAAGACAGCTCAACACCGTCAGTTGTAGACATTTTTAAAGGTCTTGGACTGAGCACTGTATTCTCATGTGGACAGAGGTTACAGATCTCAAGAATAATCCATTTATGCTCTTAACGTCTGTTAATGTCTGGCTGTGTTTGCGTTTCTCACAGATAGTGACAGGGAAATCTCCAGCGGGACAGGAGACGTTTCCAAAGACTGTCCTGAGAAAATCCTGGAGTCCTGGGGAGGAATCCTCACCAGATGGTAAGGTTTCAAAAGAGACCGACAGAGTGAAATTTAGATGGATCCAAATTTAGATTGAATTGGATGGTGCAAGACCGTTGGAAGCTTAACAGAGAGAAGTTGAAACCGGTATGGAGGAAGGAGAATGAGATACAGGATAGTGAAAAAATATGGAGTTATAGATTTGTATACAGCTGGATGCCCTAAAAGAAGAACGAGTGGAAGTTATGGAGAAGGACGAAGAAATGGGAATACTAGAAATGTAGAGTTTAGAGGTGAATGGTTAAAAAATGGATGGTGATGGACAAGATGCAGGGAATGTGGTTAATACTGTACTGAGTTAATGAGTAAATGGAATTACATCAAATGTGAATGTTAGCTCTTCGTCTTGTGCAAAAGCACTGTGACATGACACATTGATGCTGAAAGGTGAATTGGGCACACACTGCCTCATACAGACTGTGATATACAGTACAGGACCTTTTGATTGTTTTATCATCCCTCTTAGTATAGAAAACAGTTCCCTTCAGATACAGCCATTTATTTAGCTGCTATAACACATAATGTCATCAATCTAATACTTGTGCTTTTATTACAACCATTGTTGATACATACAGCTTTAAGTGTGGCATGATTAACTGAAGATGAAAGATGTTTCTGTTTTTTGTTGTTTTCTTGCTGTTGCATCAGCATAATAAGGTGAAGTAGCTTATTGGGAAATTGCTTGCATATTGCCTCAATAAATGCATTATGATGAGATTTCAAGCATCATTAAAAAGAGCTGACAGTGAGTTTTCAAAAAAGCAAGATATTGTAGGAGAACTCTTACAGCATTGCAGCACTGCGGTTAATACTGTACTCTAGTAGCTACGGTAATACTGTACTCAATACCCTACCCAATATGATATTTAATGAGATAGGTAGTACTGTGATTAACACTGTAGTTAATAATACAATAAAGATGTGCGTAACTGACTATTGTAGTCAATACTGAAGTTAATTCTGTAATTTTAGTGGGGCAGTGAACCTTGCGCTGCTTCAGTAGAAATGTAGTAGAACCATAGCAGTCTGGTTGTCCTTTGCAGCTCCCATTGTAAACGTGTCTATCAGTATGAATAGGTAACTGGATGAAGTCAGCCCTACCTGGCCAGAGAAGTGAGGGGAAAAAAAGATAAAAGCATTTAGGTAATTATACTATAATAACTACTTTGTTATTAGTAGTATAAGGTAGTATTCATGTTGTAGTGCAACATGAATACTTCAGTGACAGGCATTTAACTCTGCACTTGATTAAAGGTGCTCTGATTAAAGTGATGTAACGCGTTTTTTAGGCTACATTTTTCGTCACATACAGCAAACATCTCCTCACTCTCCGCTAGCTGCCTGTCCCCTGAACACACTGTAAAAAAACGCGGTCTCTGAAGACAGCCCAGGGTCCACAAACGGCAACAAAAACAAACTGCGCCAACCTGCCCCACGAACCATAACAAACAGTGTTCCAGCCAATAACCGACAAAAAGGAGCTGATTGAGCCATCACTGCAGCAGCGTTAGCACGTAGCAGTGTGCTCAGGGGACAGGCAGCTAGCGGATAGTGAGGAGATGTTTGCTGTATGTGACAAAAAAATGTTGTAGCCTAAAGAATGCATCACATCAATTAGAGCACCTTTAACTTGATTGGTCTTCATACTGTCCATGCACTAAAAGTCAATTATCAAATCTGCCCAGATGCACTTCACATTAATATTTAAAGTGGCCGAATTGGATTAAGTGAGATTATAAAATAATGGATTACCTCTGCGTGTTGTGTATCAGGCATGGGAACCTGTCCACTCGTCCGAAGGGTTTGCCCTCGTTGGTTCACAGTGGCATTCCCGAGCCACTCAGAGCTGAAGTCTGGCAGCTGCTGGCCGGTTGCCACGACAACCACGACCTGCTTGAGCACTACCGCATTCTCATCACCAAAGGTAGCGCGTGTGCGTGCGTGCGTGCGCACGCACGCACACCGCACACACACACACACACACACACACACACACACACACACACACACACACACACACACACACCATGTAGGGATGACCGCTTACAGCAAGTCACATTTCTCATATTTTCTCTTTTTTTTTTTTTGTGGCAATGTGTGAGGTGACACAAAACGTGTCCAGGATGTTTGCAGACTGATCACACACACAAATGGCAGTGTGTACTTAACTTCAATTTCCAAATTCCATTTTTTTTGTTTATCATATCCTGATCTTAGTGCTTACACGCCAACAGGCAGTTATTGGTTTCTACTGGATTTCATGTCTCAACATTAGCTAAAAAAAAATATTACTTACAAAAGTCAAGAGTTTCTTAAGCAATACCACACGAGAGGCACTGCTGTTGTCCTGAATACTTTTCCGATTTGTCTAGGTCAGCTAATGGGACTGCGGTAAATTGAGCCAATCAGCCAATCAAAGCATTCTGAGGTGGATGCTGATTCGACAGATTGTGGGGAGAAAAAATTATTTGTTTCAAATCGGTAAAATAAAATCGGTAAAATAGACATAATGAGTGGCACATAATGTGAAGTAACATGGCATTTTATATTGTTTGAGTTTTAACTTGTCCAGTGGGGCAAGTAAATTTCTCTTCCTCTTGCCATACAAAAAATCCACTTGTCCCGGACAAGCCTTTATGTCGAGCCCTGCATGTAAACTTAAAATATGGAAAACGGTGTTCTCACATGCTTACCATTTCATTCTTTTCACTTGTTTTCCTACGGAGATATGAATATTTTAGCATACAACGTGTTGAAACTATATTATCTTTCTCTTGTGTGTGGATGGTTCTAACACTATACAGAAGTTAACAATCAATTCATTCTCCCAGGTATAGTGCAGGTTGTGGTTTGGTGAACACCAGATTAGTGATGCGAATGGTTTTAATATCATGTCATTACAATGAAAATAAAATGGGAAATATTTTTCCTTAGTGTGTGTACCATTGAGTGTCTTAGAGTACCAACGTCATCGACAGCACAGCGGTTTCTCTGAACTCTGCATCTTGTCGGAGAACACTCTAATTTAGCTGTGACATTTAAATGCATGTGGCGCTGTCTCAGGACTATTACAGCTCCTGTCTGCCCTTTGGCCTCCCAGAAAGCTTGCAAGAATTCAATGTGATTTTTATTTTATTTTTATTTATTTTTTTTTTTTTTGGCCTTTAGTATTTAACTGTTGGGTGTTCTTCCTGTCGTGTTCACATATAACCTACTTGTTGCAGTTTAAGTCTGACTGTTTGGTCATTTGAATTTAGGGTTGTGAAAATGCTGTCATACAGGTGTGCATCAAACTCTGGTGCACCGAAAATTTGATTTGGATCCGCTGCTGACAACTAAGGTAGTTTCACACCTGTAGTATGTTCATATAATCAGGACAGAGGGGACAGAAAGGTTTATTGGTGCCTGGTCCAGTTTGCGTGTACTCTGAATGAACCAAGAGCTGCAGGCATCAAGTCATATTAACAGACATTGATCGGACAGTTTTGGCAACTGTCATCCTACATCATCAGTGCAACATGGACCCATGGACAGTTTACAATTTACACATTTATTTTATTTATTTGTTTTTCTTCAGAATGACTTAACAACTTGCCTAAGGTTGGAACAAAATAACAGTACACATGTCATCCAAAATGGGTGTCACAAACACTCTAATAATGAATGATGAATAGATTTTTCCATTGACAATACATATTCAATTGGACTTGGGTAGCAAGCTATTAATCCGTTTCTGTTGCTACACATTTAAAAACAAATAAGTTAAGTTCAACAGTGGGAGCATTAGCCATATGAAGACACTGTTAATTATGAGTTGCACTGCATGTGACTACAGCATTATGATAAAGATATCAATCCATCATTATGTAATCCAGTAAATATCTATTACTTTGCTTGATATATTGATAAATGAATAAAAAAAAATGTAATCTGTATTGTAATTGTATTGTATCTGTATTGCAATGCGAGTATAGTTATCAATCATAGTAAAACCAAACTTTCCACATGTGATAGAGCAGTTGTCAAACCAGATCTGTGACCCGTCCTTGGATTTCTAGTCAGAGATTTTTAAACCAGTAGGTAGAGTGACAAAGCGCCACTGGACCAGACAGCAGCAGCAGTAGGAGGAGGTGATATATACACGCAAAGCAGACAGAGCTACTTGCTTTTATGGATAATGCAATAGTCTTTCTCTTTGCCGCACAGAAGTGGGTGAAACTACCTGCCTCGATCAATAAGCAGAGAGATGGGGGGGGGGGGATAGATGGAAAGAAGAAAAATAGAGAGAGGGAGGAATGTGGACCCATAAATGAGGTTGAAGTCACTGAGGGAGAATTGGAAAAGGAATGTGTGTAAACGTCAAGAGAGCTAGCAGATTTCTGTCTTTCTTCAGTCACATATTTATATTCTTCAGGTTTTCTTTCACCTACTGTGTAAATTTTTCTCAATCTTTCAGTTTTTCTCACAATCTTTATCCATTAAATTGGGACCGTTTTTCTTTTGCTCTTTATGTCCCATTTCTCTACCTTGCTCTCACTGTTCTTCTTTCTTTCTCTTTCCCATAGTATCTAGTTGTCTTATGTGCCCCCCCGCCCCCCATCTTTCTATTTTTCTCTCCTTCTCTCTCCATACATGAGACCAAGCTTCTGTAGTTTGGCTAATTTATTCTCATTCTACTGGCTAGGCCATGCCCACATCCTCTGTCTTGCTGGAGTAGTGATGGTATTGATAGGCGTGTGGCCAGGCTATTAATAGCTGCATCAAATGAATGGAACTGAGAAAAGATGGAGGGGGGGAGAAGAGAGGCAAATGACCGCAACGGCGCGGGCTGTGTGGAGCTTATTAATGTCTGTTGTCTGGGCTCAGTGACGACGTTAATACTGATTGAATTTTAAGTAATTGTTCTGTCGTCCTTATGGTAGGGGTATCGGGTATCATAAATCAGCGCTGCTCGGGCATTATGCTAGTGACCCACAGCCGATACAGTAGGTGTAAACCATGTGTGGTTTCTAATCCTAAACATACATCACTTAAACGGACTTCTGTGTTTTTATTATACTTTGTGATTGAACTGATTTTATTTGTGATTTTTGAGTTGTAGATTCCTTAAAATAAAACACAATATCCAACGATCATCAATGTATTTATATAGTGCATGTTTTTCTAATGAAGAATCTGCTACAGCATGCAGGATCAGAAAGTGTGTTTATTTGTTTTTCATCATGTGCATAAAGCTGGCATCTTTAACTGCTACCTCTCTTATTGTAAAGGTCTTAAAACATCAGGGGTTTATCTTAATGAAACTATCAGACACCCTGAAGTAAATAAAATTTACTGTTAGTGACACAGCAAAAAACATACTTTAGATTGAAAATAGAGAAAAGATTGCAGCATTTCATGGGAAATCTATCTCAGTTTTTTTAGATTGTGCTGGGATATACCACATTCAGGTACACAAGTCTTATATGTATGTGATTTAAAATGTCAGATCACATCTCATTTTCGGTCACCCCATCTGACATAATTTTGACGTTCAACAAACTGGGAGGACTGTGTGTGTGTGTGTGTGTGTGTGTGTGTGTGTGTGTGTGTGTGTGTGTATATATATATATATATATATATATATATATATATATATATATATAGCTTTTATGACTGAATATGGAGCCCTGGACAGATAAAGACATTTCATGTCCTTAAGAAACATTTAGTGTCATGAAAACCAATTGAATCATACGTTCATATTACTAATTTTGTTATACGTCTTGAGTTGTGAGCGTAGTGTATGCATTTCTGTGCGGTTAATATGACGACCAATGTTGTGATGACAGCAAATGATGCTATAGTTTAAACATACAAATGTGATTTGGTCGTTTGTAATTTGGTTTTTGTGTGTACCTTAACACAAAAAATGTGTCGTGTTCAGCTACAAATTTACAGCCATAGACACACAGATGCACACGTCTTACAGCGTTAACAATGGTCAGGTATCGGAGTACACTCAGGTACTGCCGACTCATAATATGCTGCATGCAAGATGGTGGAGGATTTTATAGTAGATAATTAAAATTCTTATCAGTGGAGATTTAGAAGTTAAAAACTACTCCTACTGTAAATCATATTGCGAGCCTCCGAAGTGGTCTTGTCACCTCTTGAGGAGTCTGTTCCCAAGTTGGGAACCACTGGGTTAGACTAACTCACTGAGCATTTAGCAGCAAGTGGCCCGTGGCTAGCTAGCTTGATATAGATCGCAAGTGTAATTTTCAGTGTTGTACTGCTCTCATTTACAGTCATCACACACAGGGTCACAAATACACACTCTGTCACACACACCATGGCCTTAGAGCATCTGAGACATTCACAAATAACTTATTTCTTGGCTGGCGCAGCACTGTGGTCGGGGTTGGAGGGTTGCTAGTGACATTTGAACAACCTTTTCGTCTCCCTAGAGCCATACAAGCCCAAGGTGTGCTGCCTCGCTTGAACCCACAACTTAAAAAGGCTCAGCCAGCTATTTTCAGGCCTGCCTTTCCAAAGACCAATCTCACTCACAGCACAGCCAGTGTGTTAAGCCTGGAACAGAGGTTTCACCACAGCAGGCCGTAAGGAGCCTTAGACTTTATGAAACTTAAGGTCTTCCAAGGAGATTGATTTGCAAAGGGATTTTTTTATTTTTTATTTTGAACTTTTCTGTTCAGTGTTTTTGTACAATATTCTGCCCTTTTCTCCCTGGCTAAACAAATTTGTACCAGTGAGCGATGTAAGAGAATTTGTACTTATTTTTAATTCGCACTGGCTTTCATATATATTCTAAAAATACGGATTCTAATTCTTCTAGAGCACCATATTGAAACACTATACAATTGGATCGATGCCTATGATTCTGGCCATTTACATGGAGATGCAGTAGGTCAAATGTTGCTTTTAGGAATTGATAAATGGAACTGAAAAGCATGGTTCTTCATACATCCTTGTTGTTATTGATGATGGTTCAGTTTCAGAAGCATTTCTTGATACATGCAGTATTGTGCCATCACTGTCTTTTTGTTTGGGTACTGTGGCTGTGCATTGGCCCCAAACACTATCCTTCATTATATTGGTTACTTGGACACATTGGTATGATTACGTTTGATAGAGAAATGCTATTTCGAGATACAGAAATAAGTATAAGGTATAAATTTAAAAGGGTTAACTTATTTTAGCCGTATATCCTTTTCCATTTAAGTTATAAACGTTTCTGGAATTCCCACCCATGATTGGAATCAGCTCAGTTACATTCTATACAAAGCACGTAATGAAATCTAAGAGCAAATCAGACCAGGGCTGTGAGGTGCATTATATTTTTATGTTGAATCCTATTGAGGCCAGGCGCCAGCTTAGCGATGACATTTAACGTCAGTGTACAATCAAAGGTAGCATCAGCCATGCAGCCAGACTGGAATAATACCACACCCACGCTTGATAACCCACATACACATACATGGAGTACAATGTACATAAGATGGGCTGCCATGGTAACTGCAATGGTTGATGGACTTCTCTCAGCTTAAAGTTGTCTCCATGACAATTCTGTGTCTCCTTTAGTCTTTGTCTCTCAACTTCTGCCTTAGTTCATTACTGTAGGTACTTGATATTTTGATAATTGGAAATTGGGTAGGTGGTCAGCTACTTATGAATACACTCTCCCAAATTTCACCTTGTACTTTTTCAACCTTCTGGTTACCTTCTGCTTATTATTAATTGGGATTACTTAGTTCTTTTTTATGCTATTCACTGTTCAGTAGGTAAACATGTGCTGGATGTAGTGTACATTGCTATGCATATCACTATTGAAGGACAAAACTCTTAACTTTTTTGATGTTTGCACCTCTGCCAGAAATCCATTAGTGTAGTCAAAAAACATCCAATGTGATCAAAGCTAAACACTCTGGTTTTTTAGGTCTTCAAACATTGACATTTTAGAGATACAAGGTTTTCACCGCTAGCTAAAAATACAGTATACATGCATGCATGCCCAGACACACATCATGCACATACTGTACATAAATAGAATTCCTCTGGCTTAGTTGTGTGTCCTGCCACTAGTTTAAGGTCTTTTATCATTCATGGATGAAATAAAATCCCCTTGAGGGTCTAAAGTCAATCACAGCCTCTCACACAAAGAAATGCGCACACACACACACACATACACCCATCCTGCTTCATAGTATCCATAGGGAGCAGCTGCAATGCATGGCCACAACACAGCCAAGCAACAGCCTCCTTACAATATACAGTAGGTCTATTCACAGCAACATTCCCACGCCCTTCTCTCTCTCTCTCTCTCTCTCTCTCTCTCTCTCTCTGTCTCTGTCTCTGTCTCTGTCTCTCTCTGTCTCTGTCTCTGTGTGTGTGTCAGTAATGCAGCCCTCCAGCTCCCATTCACATATCCACAGCAGAAACCCCAAAATGACACACGCCTGTCTTCCACACAGCTTCAGGAAAATCTATATCTGGAAAAGAAAAGCAAAAATCAGATAATAAGACAGGGTTTAAGATGAAATTTGAGTATTTATGGCATTAATGCAAGTTTTTCATTTAATGTAGAATTTCTTAGATGAAAATAAATGCAAATTAACATGCAATGCCAAAGGTGTGATAAAAATAATTGTATAAGTAAGGGTTTTTTTGTTGTAGCTGTGCTGCATTACAGTAGTGAGGGTATCCACTGTGTGTGTATTAGCATAGCCTCCTAGTCATGCTGACACTGATATGACAGCTCGGATTAAGGAGATCCAGCCTACAGCGTCTTCTCTGGTCACAACACTTGTGTCTCAGTCCTCATATCGACTGTAACTTCACAGCTAGAGTAGTGCTCTGCTTCTTCCTCTTCCTCACTGCAGAGTTGAACTAGCTTGTGTCTTCTAATTCAATAAAGAATCTTATCTCAAGTACATTTGCGACAGGGTTTGTCCAAAAAGGGTATAAAAGTAATGTGATTTATTTTGAGTTAAAGCAGGAAAAAGCCTAAAGAAGAGACTTTTGGCATAATCACTCACTAACATAGTTCTGCATAGCCCTGAACCCCTAAAGAATGCAAATGTGAAATTAACCCATGACCTGCATTTTATACAGTGACTTTTATTCAGCAAATATCTATTTATTTTTCTTTGACAAAAAAACAAACAATTTCTAGTAAAGGCACAAAGACTTATTGTTTACATTCAGCCTTTACAGATGTCTAAGAGATGCACGTTACATCCTGACCTACATGGTGCAAGGACAATGGGTGCTGCAGAATAATGAATAGAAGTATCTCAACCCGAGCAGTCAGACAGGTCTTCTCTGCCTTGTGGTGTGAAGATGATATATGGTGATTTCAGTAGGCAGGCTGTCTGTCTTTGACCTTTAGCTCTTCTTCACCATTTAACTGCAGCAGTCCCAGTGTACACAGTATGCATGGTGACATTGTGCTGGAGGTAAATATATCGATATTTGTTCTGTTAAGGGTGTTCAACAATAATAGCTGTTACTTCCACACGTCTTCCACATGCTGTGATTTAGCTCCTATCTTTACATTTGACAGTTTCTCCTTCTCACTGTGCCTGCTTCATATCCTATTGAACAGAAATAAAATATGCTCTCACAACCCTTACTTTCTAAAACAATAATCATAATTGCCACTTCTCATTTATTTTACAAATGTATAGCTGCTTTACATGACCAACTTTGCTTTGGCTGCCCACAGGAGAGGTGAATGCAGAATTTGAAAAAGCGCACAGTACCATGTTAGTCTGTGATCCAGAATACCAAAGAGCAAAGAGAGGCAGAAGGTCTTAACAACAGTCTGGCTTTGACTGCATTATGTGCTCGAATTGTCACAGTATCTACATTTTCAGGATTTTATTTGGCAAATGGTGTCAATCCACTGTATGTCATCTCAGTTTCCAATGCAGTTTTTATGACCGGTAAGTAAGGCATGCTGCACTTAAGCCCAATGACTACTAATGTTGTCAGTGCTTCGGATTCTTCTTCTTTGGTGCCCTCAACCTGGGAACTGAATCCAGACAAAGCTTGGCCCACTGTTGATAAATATAAATACCAGCTTCTGCCTGCTAAGCTGGTTTAGTGTTGGTCCGTTGATGGTGCTTGCTGAATGTTTGTATCCAAGCAGTGAATCAGCTCTAATCTGCCCCAGTAACCATCTATCCCTCCATATGCCAACCCCCAGACTCTTGGACAAGAGGGTTGTCCGTTATCAGAGCTAGATTTTGCAAAAATGCAGCTTGACAAAACACAAGAAGAGGAAATGGAAACCACAGGAGGCCTGCACCTCCTTCCCAGGTCTGAAGAATATTTGTGTTCTTGGATCTTGTCATTTTAGTCTGATCATACCAAGGCAATAACCCAAGGTTCTACCACCAAGACCAGCTCGAGGCCGGGGTAATTTTTTTTTTTGCCTTTAAAGAACTCTGGGCCTCTGATAAATACTGGAGAGACCTCTGACACAATTTGGCAAACATTCCACAAGTGGTTGCATAAAAATTAGCATTGGTGGGACAATATACATCCGCTGATCATTTGGATCATTGAACAATGACTCATGATATAATAACTCTGACTGGAGGAAAGCAATCTGCTTCACATTATTCCACATATTTACTGCAGTCATCTGTTGTCAACAACTGTGCAACGCCTGCTTGTCTTGAAGGAGAAAAGAGCATTTCGCTTTTAAGTGCTTCTCTGTAAGTTTCAATCCAGGAACCGGGTCAGGTCTTGTGCAGACACAACCTTATAATGTCATCTGATCAGGGCTTACAATACTGGCTGTCCCTTGGTCAACATTGAACACCAATGCTGACCACTGTAAGCTTTAAAATTGCCACCAGGTCAAGTAGTAACCTTTGATGACTAGTTTAAACAGCATCTGAAAGCCTATTTGTACACACGGGCATTGGATTGACATTCTCGTGTTATCTTTGAGTGTGAACTTTGTCATTTGTTTAGTTTTTTTATTTTATTGATTGAGCACTATGTAATGCTTGCTCTAGAAAGGTTTCCTTCAGCCCCATCAGCTAAACACCTATAATGTGGATGTAAACTCCCTGCTTATGCCCATGCACATTGCTGTTGACTGGAATCAGCAGGAGCCCAGGGGTGGAGGAGGGTGGGATGCTGGGAAGCAGTAAAAGGTGAATCAGCCTCCACCTTTGTTTCCAAGTGGCCCCGCTGTCTTTGTTTTGGAGCAGAATGAATTATTAACGGTGGCCTTCTGGTCGTGTTTTTCATCAGTGTCCACCTCCAAAGGTAAAGAGCACTGTGCTGAGAGATCTCCATTGACTGGCTCCTTCCATAGTGACAGCAGACCTGTCTACATGAACTTTCTTTTAGTCTTCACTTTGTCTCTTTATTTTTAGTTCTCCTTTCTTTCTGCCCCCTCTTTCTGTTTTTCCATCACACTGTTTCTCTTGAATGACCAAATTAACCAACACAGAGACCAAAGAATATCTGGTCTCCATGACAATTAAAGTGCCGTCCTTCTGCTTGACAGACTATTTTGTACTCCAGTTCACAACCACATTGTATGAAACACACCGTATTAAACCTTTTAAGTCTTGGTAAAGCAAAATCTGTGATTTCTTTCTAAACGCATTATACATGTGAAAAGAAAATGTGAAGTGACTGTAAACTGTATATTACTGAATTGTACTAGCTATAGGTTAACTGAACTGTATAGCGCTCGTTACATTTTTTCCTCTTTTTTAAATTGTTTTTCATGTGGGGCAATGGCTGCAAAAGACGACACGATTGATTGTTATTTTAGTACAGCAGCTACAGCACCGCTAATGCTAGCGCTGTTAACAGCAGACAAACTAACGGTAACGTTTTAACTTCCAGGCTATGTGTGTGGACGCGAGCCAGCGTGAGTCCGCATTTTCATACTCTGTGTGGTCGCTGAATGGTACCTGTTCAGGTGATGTAAAAGATTTGTTGCGTTTGCCTTCCTGCTTGGCACCAACCGCCAACAGACCGGCTTAAAGGCCCCCACAACGTTACCTGAACCAAACCTTATCTCTAACCGTAACTATGGATGGGGGCGCTACGTATTTTAACAGGAGGGGAACACACTTCCACACCAGCAACAGACATACACTCATAATAGGAAGTGGGCGTGTCCGGCAAGCCGAAAAGCCAGACTCTGGCTGTTGTGTTTTCGGGTAAATATGTCCACAGCTTATCATTGTTGTAGACCTGCATTTTATCGTGGTCCAGTTTTGAGATAGTTTTATCGCTCAGCCCTACTACTGCCACATGCTACTGCCTCCATATTTAAGGTCAACGGGTCTGTGCAAGGCGTTTTCATTGGCTTGAATGGTCTGTTATAAACAGGTGTGTTAAAAATTGGCTGCATGCCACATTTTCCTGTATAATATTCTTACATTGTATTACATCTTCCTCAAGGACACTCAGTCAGGTCTAGGTTCAGCCATCGTCAGTGAATATCTCTTTCTCTGGAAGTCACATTCCCTTGTTGTTGTACAGATAACACATTTGGTTTTGCTCTGATGGTTTGATAAGTGACTTTCTGAGTGGATTTGACCAAGCACTTTTCTAGAATTTAGTTTTGAAAAATTAGACACATATGTGGATAGCATCATTTTTTCCTTTGTCCATCTGTGGAATACAGTATAGGTATACTTTGTAAGTTGACAGGATGTGTTGATTTTTTCCATAAAGTAGTAGTAGTTTGTCATGTTTCAAACATGTATTTTATTATTCCAATATTTAAAGCAATCTTCTCTTCCTGGAAGTTGTTTTCCAAAGCAGCCATTTTCTGTCCAACTTGCAGCCTGCCATTCTTCGTTGCCTCTACTGTAATTGGCTCTAAAAGTTAAAAAACAAGGAAAATGATAATGTTGAAAAAGTTGCTCTGAATTTTCTTGTTTTCAATATTCTCCTGCCCAGCCACGATGTGTGACAGTTTCTTTCCATGCGCCCTTCTGCTTAGCCAATTTGCTGTCACCTGATCCTCTTTATCATCTGTCGGCCAGAGGATGCTCCCAACTGGCTGAAATGCTGGGCAACTGTAACTAAGGGGCAAGCATAACTGTGCTAAGCAGTTGGTTAAATAAAGAATAAATAAAATATCCAGAAGAACCTGGAGCCTAGCTGGATAAGGGAGAGGACTAATTTTACTAGATATATCCAAGATCCATGTTTCATGGAATTATGGAGGTTGAGTGGCCTCCTGTATTCTTGAACATTATATACTGACGTATTTAAGAAAGTGGCAAGCTGAGACTGATGACCACAACAAGCATTGCCTTTTTATTCTTCCCTCAAAGTAGAGACAGTATAATGAGTGACTCATAAGGATGTCATGAAATGTATATTTTTTTAATTTTATCTCGGGTTATCTTTTCAATGTTGGTTCTTTTGAAGTGTGAATTAAATAGATGGGTGTTTTTTTTTTTTTTTTTTTTTTTTTGACATACTAGGGCTAGATAGATGTATGGAGAAACGAGATTGAGAGTCAGAAGAAGGACTGAAACATGGAAAGAAAGAAAAGGAGGGGGCTTTTAATTAATATAAAACAGACTATGAAAGATAAGTAATATGTAAATAGGAAATGCATCCAAATTTACCTCTGGGAGAAAGTCAGTGTGAGAGACAGAATAATGTGGCAGGGAGCCTCAGGTGCAGCTGGGATGGGAGGAGGCGGGGCATTGAGTGAAAGCTGAGAGAGAGAAAGTGTGTGTGTGTGTGTGTGTGTGTGAATTTCTGTGTGTGTAAAGAGAGAGAGGTTGAGTGTGCAAGCTAGAGAGATTGCGTGGAGAGGGAGGGAGGGAAGTGTAAGCCAGTCGCAGCATCTCTCCTCACTGCACCAGGGCTGAGGGACTCTTCGTCCCTTCGCTTCCCTCACTGCAGATTTAACTCATTTCCATCAGCGCAGTCATCTTTTTTTTTTTTCTTGCTTTTTACTTGCAGCTTTTGATAGATGCATTGCATTCATCGGTTTCTGTATGCCAGGATCTAAGGATTTATTTATAAAAAATGTGGGTTGTCCTGTTTACTGGAATTAAAAGGGGGACGTTTGCAGAGGACAGTGCTTGAAACTGGGACTCCGACTGGGACTTGGTCTTTTCTTTATGCTGCTCGAGTGGATTCCCTTTTGTTGCGCGGCCAGGGTTTTGTTCTGGGCGACAGACCTACTAAGAGAGGAGTTGTAGGACCTCATACCTCTACAAATAAACAGAGTGCATACTTCAAAGGACTAAAGCAAGTTAAAAAACATCTATGGTTGCTTTCAGCATTTGAGGAGAAGGTGCTAATGCTTCAGGATGTCACAACAAAAATGCAAGTAACTCATTTATGGGATAAATAGGTGGATTGCCGATTGATCCCCACACCCCTCTCTGCAAGTGTCTGCCACAGGATTGCTGAGGAGTCTGAGAGGAGCACTGAGCTATTCAGCTGGCCTCTCATTGCTCCAGGAGAGTCCTTCCACCTGCCTGCATGGGAGTCTTCGATTCAACACTTTCATCAGCTACTGGGCTTTTACATGTCTTTTTTGCGACTTGCAGTCCAGAACACTGAGAGGCAAGTTTGCACATTTGGATTTAAACTTTAAATTACTTTAATAGCAAAACTCATCCTGTGATTTTTCTTTTTTACCTCATTCTGCCTGGGGATGGCTTGCAAACATCATTTTTCCCCCAGCGCCGTGTGCTGAGAGAGCTATGACATTATCTCCTGCGGAGATCCCCATGTTGTTCTAGCCTGTGTCTGTGTTTTGATTCAGACAATAGCTGGGCATGCATGGGCTCCAGACACTGACCAGAGGACCACCAAAATAAGGGAAGCCTGCTGTTACATTGTAAACACAAGCACCCATTGCACAGTAAAACTTTGGATTGGATTGAAGGGTCGATTCACAGAGATGGATGTAATTTTCTTTTCCAGACTTTGGTACACACTAAGAGAGACTCCTAAGAAGCTTTTATTTCCCTTAGAAATAGTTGCCTAAAGTTTATTTTTTGAAAGGCAACTGCACTCAGCAAATTTCATCTGATTTCCAGGAGTGAAATAGGAGCCATATACAGCTAACTTATTTGATCTCCTGTGAGGATTTGTCAACAGCAGAGAGCATTGTGCTTTGCTTCATACTTTAACCTCTTCGTATGGTGTCCTCCCTCGCATCTTCTGTGCTTTCTGCCCTTGTGCGGACAGCTTATGCCCTCAGCCTCCCTGTGGCAACCCTCATTAGGATTGGGAGATGAGGCCACAGACTGGCAGGCAAAGCAGCTGGGAAACTCGCCTTTGGAATAGATGCTGGCCACAGCAGTAATGCTACCCTCCTACCCTGGTTTACTGAAGGAATACAGTTTTTTGATATCTACTCCTGACTGTTACCCACCCACTACTTTCACTAACCATGAGTGATTGGAAAAGGAGAGCTAAATGGGTTGTGCTACCCTCCCAGAGGCTGTATTGATTTTTCTCCAGTCAGTGTTTATTTGATTGAGACCCAGCTATGTGAGAGTAAGGTGAACGAGAGAGTGAGTGTGTTAGAGAGAGTATTGCGCTCCGTTAACTGAAGAAGGCTGCAGACACCCGGTGTAGAGCGGGTGGGGGGCAGGCAGTTCTCCAGTTTCAGGCCAGCTGCCTTATGGGTGACACACCACAAACCTGACCCACCTGGATAGCACCCACAACAATGAACCAGTCTGAACTGACAACGGGCCCGGTGCTCACTGCCAACAGCAGTCATGGAGACTTCTTTCCTGGCAGTGCTGCCAACCACTCTTGTCCCTTGGGCTGGGGGCTGAACGAAGGCCTAGAGGCTTGCGTCCTGGAGACTGCTGTCATTGTACTTCTGACAGTGCTCATTATTGCAGGGAACCTGACGGTGATCTTTGTGTTCCACTGTGCCCCTCTGCTACACCACTACACCACCAGCTACTTCATCCAGACCATGGCATATGCTGACCTGCTGGTGGGTCTTAGCTGCCTGGTGCCCACCCTGTCTCTTCTCCACTACCCAGCAGGTGTCCAGGAACCCATCACATGCCAGGTCTTCAGCTACGTCATCTCTGTTCTGAAGAGTGTTTCAATGGCATGCTTGGCTTGTATCAGTGTGGACCGCTACCTGGCCATAACTAAACCACTGTCTTACAACCAGCTGGTGACGCCATGCCGGCTACGAGGGTGCATTACCCTAATCTGGGTCTACTCTAGCCTGGTTTTCTTGCCCTCCTTCTTTGGGTGGGGTAAGCCAGGCTATCATGGGGACATTTTTGAGTGGTGTGCTCACTCTTGGCCCACCTCTGCCCTCTTTACAGGATTTGTGGTGTGTATGCTCTATGCGCCTGCTGCGCTTGTGGTGTGTTTTACCTATTACCATATCTTTCGCATTTGCCAGCAGCACAACAGGGAGATCAGTGAACGGCGGGCACGTTTCCCCAGCCAGGAGATGGAGGCTGGTGAGGGGGGTGGTGGTGGGCATCACGGAGGGCATGGACCAGATCGGCGCTATGCGATGGTGCTGTTTCGCATCACCAGCGTTTTCTATATGCTTTGGCTGCCCTACATAATCTACTTCTTGCTAGAGAGCTCCCATGTGCTGGACAACCCTGCCCTCTCCTTCATCACCACCTGGCTTGCCATAAGCAACAGCTTTTGCAACTGTGTCATCTACAGCCTGTCTAATAGTGTGTTCCGCCTGGGCATGCGTAGGCTCTCACAGACAATTTGCTCCTTTAGCCACTGCGCGGCCGATGACGGGGACTTTGGGGAGCCTAAACCAAGGAAGAGGGCAAACTCATGCTCCATCTGAAGGGATGACTTTACTGCTGGGATCAACAAATGGGGAACATGAATCTTAACAGCTTAGCAGCTAGTTAACTTTCAAAAACATTGGCACAGCTTAAGCAAACAGAAAACAATTTCTGTTGTATCAGCCTGTGAGCTGATGAACCAATGTCATTACGTTGGTCACAATAAACCATGGTTTATTTTATTACAAGCTTTTCAAGGAGATGGGTGCAGTGTCTAAACAGATTTAATGAGATGGGCACTCTGTGATGGTTTTTATTCTGTGGTGTGTGACTTGGCTGTGGATATAGAAAGTAGTCTCCCAATGGCTTTCTTAGCCTTTACATCTCACTGTATGTCATCAGCCAGTTTATCGGTGTTTCCATCAGCCAGGTCAGACATAGTGGGAAGACAAACTCCAAAAGATTCAAAATATATTCTCTCAAACATCAAATGTGACCACACTTTTTCATGCCTGTTAAATTTTGTTTGTGGTTGTGAATTGGATTGACCTTTTACTCGATGTTTCCGTACTTTCTATGACTGTCATTAGCAGAAACTAGATAACCTACACTTACTTGTGCTCATAAACCTGTTTAAAGGTTGTAAATGGATATTTGACTTTTTATCTGTATAAACACACAAGGTGACAATGACGACAGCCGTTATGCTGCTGATAAATAACCGTTGGCATATGGCCTTGACTGTTTTCTAAAGGAAAGTGTGCAGTCCATTTCTGCTGAAGTATTTCATGTTGAGTCTGTAAACATGATGTTTGCAGGTGAACAGGAGAGAGATGCAAAAAGGCAATGATGTTCTGACACATTTTCTTTCTATAAACAAATTGATTGGCCTTTCTATAAGTGATTAGCCAATCGCAGAAGGTTGAAATCTGGATAAAGTTGTTTACTCAGACCTTCTGCAAAACAGGGTACATAATGTACAGGTAGTAGCACACATCAATCTTCATCATTAAAATTCCAATATAGCACTGTTTAGATAGTTCTTCAAAACATACTCCGACATCACAGCATTAGAGCAAGGACTGTAAAATATCTAAACTTGTAAAAAGAGTCTTGAAACCTTTAAATCAAGTTAAAACCCCCAAAATGAGAATTTATTGGGTTTTAATTTTAGTCAACATGGTTACTAATCTATAATGTAGATGTTCTAATTGTCAAACCATTTAACACATTGCCTAGTGTCGTCGTGTGACCTGTATCAGATTTTCCACAGATGACATGCTGCTTATATTGTTTACCAATTTAAATATTAGCTGATTATGGTTGGTCACCAATTGTGTGGTGCACCCCTTCTAAAACGCACTTGATTTCCAGAATTCATACAAAGGATGTGTCAGTTTGTTGCGGAGGTCTTTATATTGAAGGCAGTGAACTGATACCCGCAGCAGATAACTACCCAGCACATTGCCAAGGTCCCCCCTTGCGCTAATGAAATAGCCCATCAGCGGCAGCATTCCCACCATTGGTGTGGCATTCCTGATATGGCTGTGTTATGAGTATTCTGCTAACAGTTTGATGCATGAGCGCTCATGACAGCCATTTCTAACCAGCAAATAAATATTACACCCCCCCATGTATATGTAGAGCCATGTATATTGGATAAGGAACAAACAACAGACTTGGCAAAGTAAAAAACAGCATTATCTAATTATGAATTTCACATTTTTTATAATGCAATAGGTTTAGGTTTAGTTTAGAAAGTTAAATCTGTAATTGAGCTGACTTGAGAATATTATTTTAGATGAACATCTTGGGTGTTGCTTTAAACCCCCCTTAGTCGCTTATAGGTAAGAAAAGTGATAGTAGTGGCAGTGTAGACCTGATTAGTAGGCTGATTTTGAGTGCTTTGCATCAGTTATCTTTGTTAAAGATGATAGTGGATTTTATTTCCCAGCAGTGGTGCATAGGGGCTCAGGTTAATGTGATCTGATCTGTCTGGAGGTCGTTGTGAGGTTAGAAATGAACTGATCTGAAATCACATGCTTTGTTGTGAAAAAGGTTTAAGGCTATCAGCAGCTTATCTTGTGGAGTTTTGTTAAACTATTGGTCGGACAATCCTCATTACTTTTAATGTGTCTCACTCTCTTTCAGCTGTACCAATTCTGTTGCTGCTTTTTTATTTATTTTTTTATATATAAATATACTCACCTCAAACTATAGGCCTGAATGTCTTAAATACTTCTCAATGCTTTTGGGAATGACCACAGTATTTAGTGTGCACTTCTCACAAGGTCAAACCAAACTGGGAATCACACTCTAAATGTGGTAACTGGGCTTGTTGAATTTTCCTGTTTTTTCATGATGTCTGTGCCCACGCAACAGGTGCCTGTGCTGGGAATGGCACAGTATAGGTTTTAGAAAGGAGTCCTTAATGAATTGTTTGTGGGCTTCGTATTGGAGATAGGTAGTTACAGTAACTAAATTCTGCTAAAAAATAAATATAGTTATTTTACTATAGTTATTTCCCCAATCTGAGGCTTTTGATATACAAAGTGCAGAGGATGTGTAGTTAATGCAACCCACATACTGCCTTTGGTTATGATTCTCATCATCTTATCCAGTAATATGGTCACTCCAGTCGATCTACCTTGTACATTCCCTTGATCATGGGATCAGTGTCAAAGCATAATTCTATTCTCATAAATACAGCCACATACTATAGCCAATATCTTACCGATTTCTCTCTTTGCTCATATAGTAGTGTCATCTGTGGTTTATGCCTTGCTTGTAGTATATATTTGTCCATACTAGAGAACAAGTGACACAGCAAACCCAGCCCCTTGATAGTGTAACTGCATTCTATGCTGCTTAACAGTAGGCTGTGTAAGTCATTCCTCATTTTATAGCTGCATTAAGTGATTTTTGCATTGCAAGCACAATAAAAAGAAACTTTGAGCCTTTTATCTTTTTATATTTTAATAAAAAAAACACCACACCCAAAAAAAAAAACAACAACATACCAAACAAATCCCTCCCGCTTTTTCTTTGATGAATGTAAGTACAATATTGTTTTTAATTCAAGGTTTGGTAAACCAACATTATCAACAGAAAAATATCTGTCTCTTTTGGGTTATCTACATGTTCTTCTTTCCTTACCAGCCATTTGTTTACTTTGGCTCTCTACAGTTTCGCATGAGGCAGGTAGCCTACAGTCAACTTTAAATAATCACGTCCTGGAAGTGGCTGCCCATGATCTGTACTGTATGTGCCGGCATTGGTTTTGTTAGTTCTAACAATTAAGATAACTGTGAGGTAAAAGCAGCTGCGTGAAGCTGTAGTATGGGATATTGATTCTTAGCGGGATCATCAACGTTCATCACCCTTCAACACATGAAGGAGTCGTTTTAATTAAGTTTTAGTATAAAAAATATTGCTTAATGCAGCTTTAATGCATTACAGATTGTTCTGTATACGTGCCTAAAGATGTATTTTGTAGGAAAAGTGAAAAAAATATGTTGAGAAGTTACTGTTACTGTTACATGGACATGCTGCACTTTTTTAAAAACATTTTCCAGCTACATGAACACTGTGTACACATCAGAAGGTACATTGTCGTTGCATTTAGTTTTCCATGACTGATAGTTCAGAGGGGTTTCCACTTGAACCAAGAATAGGTCACACAGTTGATCTGACTTGGGCCTTCAAATGGGTACATGTTCTACAATCTGACGTCTACATCATATCTGTAAGATAAGAGGAGACAGCAGATTTGTTTTAATCTTGTGACTTCCCTTCTATAGCCATATGACCTGGCATATATATGGAATAGTAATAGACTTATAATGATATTTTTTTTTATTTTGATAGCTTGTATTTGTGGTGCTCTTTTGGAGCATAGTGCAGTGGGGTAGTAGAAGGTATGTATAGAGTCTGAATTAGTGTGGTATTATCTTCACAATGTGGTGACAAATAACAACACAACAAGATATAAAAAGGAAAAAGCAAAGTTATGTAATAGCCTAAAATAAAATAGCTCAGTTGTTACCAAATGTAAAAATTTGAATTTTCCATTGAAGTGGAGATTATAGTATTTGGTCAGAAGTTGCACAAATATTCATTCCTTTGGTGGACTTTTTTTGTAGCGGGTTATGTAAAATGCGTGTCTTGGCTCAAGGTTTCAAAAATCCAAGAGTCAATGAATGAATATTTAAAAAAATAAATGGTTTATATGTGTCTGTATTACACTGACCAAACTAAGTGGTAGATAATCAAAACTGTTACCTTGTTCAAACAAGTTGTCTTACTTTCAAGTGCATTGATCTGGGCTTTTAGTAAAGCGTTTTATTAATTACAGGATAATATGTATTTATTTATTAAGTTATGTTTAAAGCTTTACACAATATACTGTATATGAGTATACTGTATGTAAAGTGTGTGTGTATCTGTTTTTAATCTGCTGTACAGCCAAAAAAATCAGACAAACTCTGACAAAGGTATGGCGCACCCATTTGTGTTAAATCAACTAGGCTGCTGATGTTTTGAATAGGAGGCAGAGTGTTTAAAATTACATAGTATCTATTTTTTTATTTTGAAATTTTGTCAAAGACTACAGTATGGTTTTGTTGTTGCTGCCAACCGAATAAAGGTGAAAATAATGGACATTCACTTATGTGTAGTTTCTTTTGTGAAATGTGTGTGTTTCTGTAGCAACAATCACCAGTTATCCAGCTTTCATTCATAACCAGTGGAACTCTCCAGAGTCACCCTCATATTTTCTCCACTTGGCACCTATCTTAAGGAGTAATGAGGAGAATGGAGATGGGGGCTTGTCGCTAGTGGCTGCCAGTTTGAATCCCCAGGCTTGTTCAGGTGCACTTGAGCTAGATGGTTTGATATACAGGACCACTTACTTTTGAATTGTAATGAATGTGTAATAATCACAGAAGTAAGCATGCATGTGTGGATGCATAATGATGTAAGTCTAATGACCAGATCAAGTGTTTAAGCAATGTGGCCCCTCCGTGGAGAAAAAGGATCTGGGATAACATTTGCTACCCTCTATTTTACCAGCCTCTTATCAGAGAATAAAGCCCAAACAGGTGGACTATGTTGTCATTTTCCTGTTGATCATATATCAGTCTAAAGTTCTGCCCCTTACAGTTGCTCCAACTCAGTTATGAGCAAAGCAAAAATTTCATTTTCATCCGAGCCAACAGATGGCTGATCAGGTGGCATTTGCTCGGTAACAACTCTGCAGCAGGTTAGCCTTTCCTTTAGTGCCTTTGGGAGGTAATGCACACCATCATGCCCTCTCTCTGTGTGAACAGTATCCTCATTATAGAGCCTGATCCCTTGTTCTTGGTCTTAAATTGGCCTTTGAAATTCATACACTCAACCTTTTAGATTCCAGACGAGCTTTGAAATAGCCATAACCCCACTGTCTTCACGGAGTAGCTTAGTGGAGAGACGAGAGAGAGGGGATAGAAGAAGGTATTGGAAGAAGATTGAACAACAGATAATGGAAAGGAACTGGTTGGAGAGAGGAAAAAATGGCAAGAAGGTAAAGTGGTTAAGTAGACTCCCTGAATGAGAAGAACAAGATGATAGACAAAAGGAGGATCAGGAGGGAGGAAGGTGAGGGGGAGGTACAGTAAGGCGAAGTATAGGTGGTAAAAGGAGGTTTGGAGAAGGAAAAAGGGAAGAAGCATGAGAGAAAGAATGATAATTAGGAGGATATATGTAACATGCTGGTAAGATCTATTTCACAAAAAAATGTAAAAGTTGAACAATTATTAAAATAATGATTAAGCTGTTCTAGCACAGGGCTATTAAAACTGCTCATTGCATTAAAAAATATTGATGTATGGCACTAACTATTCTAACTATTTTAATATACAATATTGAATCCTTTTTAATTTTGTTTGTGTAGAACAAGTGTGTTTTACGATCATGCCAGCAGCCATGTTTAAGAACAGGCTCTTTTTGGATGCTTTACCAGTTTTTTGTTATGTTTCCTATCTAGTTTTGGAACAAAAATCTGTATTTTTTTCCTCCTACTAAAAAGCATTTCATCCACACTAACTATTCAGCCAAACCAAGAGCAGCTTTCTGGTCCAGGCCTGCTCAATATTCATGGCTGACACTAAATCAGGAATTCCCTTTTATTTCCACAAATGGCAGCACTCTCCTCACTTCCTCTTTCCCCTTCCATCCTGCCACTTTCCTCCTCCTCTTTCCGTCCTGATTGAGAAAGGACCACCTGACCGTCTTTTGAGGTGGGGAAGTCATAATTGGAGGGGAAGCCAGTTCCTGCCCCTGTGTGCTAATGCTGGAGGCTTGTGGCGCCCAACGAAAACCTTTGATGGCATAAGGAGGACACACTCATGCATCCACACACCAACACACCCTCATACATCTTGCATGGCCTCAGTCAGTCTTTGAACATGTAGGCTGCTACTGTGGGCTGGTAGTTGACAGTTGTTGATCTAGGCCCAGCTGATTGTGTGCTCTTAGAGTATGTAATATTACACATTTATTGATCCATTAACAAGACTCTAGTTGCTCTGTGATTCTATACTTTCAATTCCATTGCAATTGTTCCAATAGTTTATCACCAAAAAATATAAATGTCAACCTCATGGCTGTCACTGAATTAGCAAAGTCAGACAATCCAAGTAATAGTTGTTGAGATATTTCAGTCTGCATTAAAGTGGTGGGCCAACAAACTGAGGCCATTATTGCCATCTGTAAAGCCTCCGGCATGGCTAAAATGCGAACATGTATGCTCTTCGTATGCTCTTCTTACACTTTATAACCACAATATTTTACTGGCTGTGCGTGTGGAATATCTCGGTTAATAACACAATGAACATAGTTGTTGTGGGAAGGCAAGTTTTTATTTTCTTATCTTTACCAAGTTTTCACAGCTGGGGATTTTCTGGTTACATGCCTGGTGTAGTGGTGCAGCTCTGGGATTTCTGCATGTCCAACATATCAGTGTTTGATACCATCTTTGCTGTAGTTTGAATAAGAGCTGGGCAATATATCGATATTATATCGATATCGTGATTTGAGACTAGATATCGTCTTAGATATCGTAATATGGCATAACTGTTTTCTTTTAATGGTTTTAAAGGCTGCATTACAGTAAAGTGATGTCATTTTCTGAACTTACCAGACTGTTGTAACTGTTGTATTATTTGCCTTTACCCACTTAAGCCCTATTCGCACGGGATAAGTATTATCTAGGGACCTCGTGTGAATTATAAATTACCCACTCACGTCTGATTTTCATCTGGCGCATTCGAACGGGATAAGCGAAGCCTGTGATTTTACTCGAATTTACTGACATTAAGCAACAGTAGAAACATGGGTGTGGGTAGCTCTGCTACGTGTGTTTGTGTGTGGTCAGATCTCGAGGACACACGCACACACTTTCAACCGGGTAGTCAGTCATCGTCCGAACTGCGACCTCTCCTTTTTCTTTCTCTCACTTTTTTCTCCGGGTGGTGTCAAGCAGGGTCCGGTTAGATGGATAAAACAAAACATTTCACCAGGTTAAAATCTATTAGCTCAAGCTTTACGCTTGATTTATTTGTAACATTAACCTCTAATTATGAAGTGAGACCCTCGCTTGATTGTGCATTATTTTTGATAAGCTATTGCTTGGAGATGTCTTGTCGTTATCTCTAGATGTATGATACAAACATAAAAAATATACTTACCGCATGCTGCTATACATGTCATCCATCGCCATCTAATCATTCTTTTTGTCTTCGCACTTGTGATGGTTTTCATCTTTCTCTTTCTGCAAATTATGTATGATGTATAACGACATGACCCAGCACCCAAAACACTGTCAAAACACTCCAACGCACCCTCCATTCTTTGCGAAAGATGGATAAAAAGGTGCAAAAGAAGGAAATGGGTACCTTGACAAAACAAAAAAGCCCCGCCAAATCCTGGACAAATCAGAGATGCCGATTCGCACGGGACTAATATTATCACAGGACCTCCGTTTTCGGCGAAATATGGTAGGTCATTTGCGGGGGAATTATTACTTTACAAATTACAGACATGACCGATTCGCACGGGATTAAGATCACAGACAACCTCCGCAATTATTACAAATGACTGGAGGTCACCAGGTAATACTTATCCCGTGCGAATAGGGCTTTAGTCATTATATCCACATTACTGATGATTATTTATCAAAAATCTCATTGTGTAAATATTTGGTGAAAGCACCAATAGTCAACACTACAATATCGTCTCTGTATCGATATCGAGATATTTGGTCAAAAATATCGTGATATGTGATTTTCTCCATATCGCCCAGCCCTAGTTTGAATGCACTAAAAGATATCAGTTTATCAAAACAAAAAAATCCCACAACATTTCAAACAGACTTTTGTTCAGTGCTTTGTGGAGAAGTGTCCAAAACGTTTCATTCGTAGTTAACATTAATTTGTCTGGATTTAAGTTACATTCTATGGTTTTGAGGTAAAGCATTTCTTGCCTGGAAACATAACAGAAGCTGTCCGAATTATGGCATTTCACTTTTCCTATTCACCATCAGCAACAAAAATTCAGGTTTCGGTCAGTATCATGTGTGTAAGCTGAATGTGTACTATGTAATATGAGTTAGCTACAAAGCCTAATAAATGTAGTCATTGATGATGGAAGCACACAGTGATGCTGCAGGAAGTATCTGTGGTTTAATGAGAGAGCCTCAGCAGAGTGTACAGTAGGGACTTACCATTTTAACCACACAGTATCTTTTATTTTCATAAATGTTACCATGTTTCTAATTGGCATTGTTGCTAAGAGGTTACACGTGTCCACCAAGTGACAAAAGGGTTGCAGGTTTAATCCCCATAGTGGACCTGAATCCTGTCAAAGTGCCCCAGTGCAATAAAAGGGACACTTACCTGCCTGTTCATTGGAGGGTGCCCTGGATAAGAACATTGGAAAAAGCCTTAAATGTGGAATTGCACAAAGTCCTCATCTGCTTTTTAGATTTCAGCACTTCTATTTCACCTTTGGACCTGATGATTGCCATAGGTAGGCTTTCTATCCATCAGCGGGCACTTGACTGAGAGCTTTCTCTTCCCTCTTTTCTAAGTGCTTCGACTCTCCTGAATGCGCTCATTGGTCTTACTGGTTGCAAGTAACGTTCAGCATTCCACTTTCAGTATGAAAGTCCAATTCTGCAATTTTTAACTTATTGTTTTTTTAAGTCACGGTTGCAAAATATTTTTGTCTTGAGTAATGCTGACTCCGCCACAAAATTTTGTCAAATCCTACCTCGTCCTTGAGCACCAAAGCATCTCTATGGCTAGCGGCAACTACAAAAACCAATTTTGGTCAGAGTTGTTATTTGGCCTGTGATGGGACAACATTGGCTATGTTGCTGATGGATTATATTGTATTGGTATTTAATGGATACGACAGCTGAAGATAGGAAAGGGCCACGGGTCGGAATTGAACCTGGGCCGCTGCAGTAAGGACTGAGCTTTAGTACCAGGGGTTGCATGCTCAATCAGGTGAGCTACCAGGGTGCCCCATAACATGGGTTATTTTTAACCTAATAAGGAATATTTGTTGTGTTTGCCACTTGTCCTTCAAGGCCAACTATATATTAACTTATATTTCAACCTTGCCTATTTCCCATAAATGTGGCCATTGTGATTTAAGGGTTTGGGATAGGGATTGCATTACATTATAAATAATACAGGCCTTAAAAATCTAGTAAAACAAAACTGTCTGTGTGAGTGTGAGATGGCAACCTCCTTTATAACTGGGCCTTGCTGCCAGCCTTCTGGCTGAGGTTAGCGCGCTCAGAGCCCCTTTATGAACACCTTTGTGTGCACACACACCAGAGACAATGAGAGGGCATCAGCATTGAATGTGTACAATACATGAACACATAAAGAGAAGCAAAATTATACTGGAATTGCTGTAAATTAGAAATGTTGCACGGAGAGTGAACAGTTTATACCTTAAGCTCCGTTATAATCATAGAGAGCTAAAAGACTCTTAAGCATTCAACATTTAACAGGTTAAAAAGCACAAATTAAGATGAGTCTGAATAGAAATATAGATAGATTGGCTGAACTGAGCAGCTAGTTATTGATTCACTCGAACCACTGTAATGATCATTCACCTGTGATTGATAAACGGACAACAGTGATCTACAGCACCACCTCTCTCCATCTTTCCAATCTCTCAGTGCTTCATGATCCGAAGCACTGAATATTTTAACACCAGTAAATGTACAGGAATTAGGTCATTTTGACCATTTTTTAAATCGAAGTAATTTTCCATCCACATAATTTCCTACTTGAAAAGGTCAATCAAAAGAAAAGCTAAACTTAACCACAACTAAATGTAATAATCTATTTTAATTATATATATATATATATATATATATATATATATATATATATATATATATATAAATGTTCCCGCAATTCTCAATTTAAAAATGACATTGGCATGAAAAAATGTAGTCTGTCAAAACTGTTATTGCTCATTAGTGCCAGCTAATACTGCTCATACAAAGGAATTCACTTGGTGTCAATGTGATATACCAAGTCATTTCTGTGCAATTAACTCATATTCTTAAACATTTGTTGTATCTTTCTAAGCAATGATAAATGAAAGTGATGGTGCCAAATTTTATGTTTTTATGTGTAAAAAAAAGAATTCCAAATTTTCTGTCTGTCTCAGACTGTGATGGATTCTCCTCTCTCCTCTACCATGGTCAACATTGTCAGACAACTGAGCTCTCCACAGCTGGCACTTTGAACTGCAGACATTCTTTCTCCTGTTCGAAAAGGATTTTATTGTGACAGAATGGAGCTCATTAAAGTATTGGCTTTGGAACTGTTTCAATCCTCTTTCCTTACTGCTTTACTAAAGGAACATCTAAAGATTTAATTTTATTTATTTTCCATTCATCCCTACAAATTAGATTTAGCATAATTCGCACCAATATTCTTGCTCTAGCTATTCATACATAGAGGACAAAGACAAGAACCTTGAAGACACTGGAGGACAAACCTGTTTTTTACGATGAATCTCCCTGCAGACCTCAGGTACTGAAGTTCTGCCAGCAGATGTACAGCCAACTTCTCTACTTCTCTCTCAGGGCATTTTAGTTGAATTAAATACCATAAGACAGTCAAATTACCCCCTTGGCTCCTCAACATACTTCCTCCCTCCTTCTACCTCCTCTCTTTTGCTCTTCCTTTCCCTGTCTTTATCCTGAGGCAGAGTTTCCCATAGTAGCACACCAAGGCTGTCTGTGTCAGGCAGTTATTTAGCAGTGATGGTCCAGCAGCTCGCCTCAGGCCATCGTTGATATGGCTAGTTCTCCCTCCATGGCATTTAGCCTTGCTACTGTTGCCAAGGCGGGAGGAGGGGAGTGACTAAATAAAAATAAAAAAAATAGCTGTGTTTGCTGGGCTGTGTGACCAGTGTGTCATTTGAATCTTTCTGTCAGTACCTAGGGCTGGGCAATATGGAGAAAATCAGATATCACGATATTCTTGACCAAATACCTCAATATCGATATTGCTGCGATATTCTAGGGTTGACAGTTGGTGCTTTAACAAAATATCTTCAAACTTAGATTTCAGATAAATAATCATCAGTAATGTGGACATAATGTCTAAATGGGGAAAAGGCAAATAATAGAACAGCTTGAACAGTCTGTTAAGTTCAGAAAAGTACATCACTTAACTGTAATGTAGCCTGTAAAACCAGGAAAAGACCACACTTATCGATATAATATCGATATATTGCCCAGCCCTATGAGTACCCACAACAGGACTTTAACCCTGATTTTCAGCTCACCGACAAAAGCCCCATATTGGAGGCAAATTGGCATTGGCTTGACGCTCATGTGCTCGCTCTGGAGCACAATATGTAAACTGTTCAAAAACACGAGACGAGAGACTTACAGGAGCCTTGCAGACACATTCTAGATATCTAGCAGGCTAAATATATGGAGCCGTCTCGGACTCTGCCGGGGAGCTGCAGCCAATGAGAGCGCAAGACACAGGCTGAGGGGAAACCAGGGGAAGGCAGTTTGCTTAACAGGTTCTTCAGCACAAAAGGTGAACTCGATGAAAAACGATGACAAAGAAACTGGCTATGAAGCCTTTTATCTTTCTCGAATAGGTTTAGGTATATGTATGTATGTATGTATGTATGTATGCATGTATGTATGCACAAACTGAAACTACTTTGAGTGTTGCATTTGTTTTTCAAGGTCCAGAACAGTGTTTCCTACACTGTGCACATACAATGTTAGGACATAAATTGTAGTTTAACCTTTGGTTGCATTCAATAAAGTGAAATGCATTCACTCCATGTATACTTAATACTTGATTTCTAGTTACAGGAGCTGTACTCTCCCTGTTATTCTGCGAATGTAACGGTAGATGAGAGTGCCGGCCATAAAGCACTACATCTCTGGTTACAGTGGATTGTCTCAATTGTCTCTCTGGTTCTTCCCAACTCAACATCAGGACTTAAGAGGCTCTGTGTCGCTATGGAAACCCCGAGCTGAGTCTGATGAAGCAACAAGGTTTCAGAGGGTTCATTTGAAGTTTATAAATAGGGTGCAATTAAAAGGAATGTTAACGTTGGCCCGAAAATAGCAACCTCTTCATTATTCATTAATGTTAGTTTTATTTTGAAGATGCAGGGGAAGGAAAATGCAGGAAGAAAAGGAAGTCTAAAAGTGTGTGTGTCTGTCTGTGTCTGTGTGTGTGTGTATGTCACAAAGGCCTATCTGTACATACAACAATTCACGTAACTTTCTCACATCCGTAAACAAGTCTTCTGTCCTGGACCGACCCGCTGAGTGTCTGACCCTCCACTCACTCCACCTCTACCATCACCTGGGGTCTTCTGTCCCCACATAACAGAGACTCAACTCATATCCTCCAGTAAAACCACAACACACACAAAATGTCAGATATCTGGGGGGATGCACTTTATCCACTGACCTCTCTCAGTGTGTGTGTGTGTGTGTGTGTGTGTGTGTGTGTGTGTGTGTGTGTGTGTGTGTGTGTGTGTGTGTGTGTGTGTGTGTGTGTGTGTGTGTGTGTGTGTGTGTGTGTGTGTGTGTGTGTGTGTGTGTGAGTGTGAGAGAGAGAGAGCCCCAAATTGTTCCCTACCAAATGCAGACTGGAACAGTACAGCACGTTTTTCTACATTTGTTTTTGTTTTTCTGCATAGTTCAGTAAAAGTATTTTTTTCAAGTTGCAAATGCATCCAACATTTCATAGGATGCTGCATGTGGTAATATATATCTTCTTAATACTCAGTCAGGTACACCCCAATACATTGAATGAATGAATGAACATGAATACATTGTAAGACTACATTCAAATAGAACCCAAGAAAGAGGGTACATTACTGCTGGCGAAGTCTGTGGGAAGTGTCAGCGAGAGGCACAGCCTCACTCTAGAAAGTGCCGAGCAGCATGACGTGGTGTTGTAGTTTGTCAACTTCAGTTAGTAATGTAAATAATAATCTTGTTTTCCAAAGTGTAAAAGAGATCTATGAAACTTTATTTTAGGGCTGTAACTAATCTCATCATCATTTTATTGCTATCAACAAATCTGTTTTTGATTAATCTATATTTTTTGTTCTATACAATGTACTACAATAAAATTGTGAAAAATGCCCGATTTCCCTGAACCCAAATCAATGTCATCAAATTACTTTTGGTCTGACCAGCTTAATTATTCAATACAGAGTTAAAGAGAAAAGCAGCAAATTCTCACATTTCAGGAGCGGGAATCAGATGTTAAAAAAACAAAACATGTTTGCGTAAAGAGCAGTGTTTGAGCTTATCGTTGATTAATAAACTCACAACAGCATGCCCTTTCATGAGGAAGCTTTAACGAGAAAATGTTTTGGCATGTTTCCTTGATAAATTACTTTGATCAGTTGTCAGTAATGTTGATTCATTTTCTAGCAATCAACAAAACGAAGTTAAGAAAGATGTTACCCAAAACAGCTAATCCTAATAATCCGCTCTTTGGTGTGTCAAGTGTTTTCTCCAACCTGCTTGCTTGTCACCAATCTCCCCTGCAAGAAAAATAAGAAATTTCACTTTTTTGCTTTCTGTCCGAACACTGCGTCTGCACTCCCAACTCAGCTTATTGAAATGCAGAACCAGCAAGACCATTAAAATGCCACGGCAGCAATACAGAGACAGATGAATTTGGTATCTGCCAGGCGGGCCAGCTGTCCCCCTCCCAGCAACCCTCCAGGGAAGCCTCTAGAAACTTCCTCGCCAGCCACCAAGGACAAATGCCTCTGGGGGAGCTGGTTTTTAATTACCAGGCCGTCGTCCTCTGAATATCACACCAACAGATTAGCTTACTGTGTCCCACTGAAATGAAGAGAAATGAGGAGTGTTTGTTGCAGCCAGGTGTGGCAGCAGAGAAGGGTGGTGCCATTTTTACATCCCGCTGTCTGAATATGTTTTGACTAAAGGCTAGACTTTGAAGTTATATTACGGTCTGTGTTTTGCCTGAAAAAACTTTTATTAGAATTTGCACCTTTCTTTGGAACCTAAAGCACGAGAGGACCAAGGCTTTTTTCCAGTATATAGATGTACAATATCTTCAGTGATGTGTTGTGATTATATATTTCTTTAAGAGGACTGAGTCATGTCCTTGAGCCACAGAGCGACAAACTCTTGTTTCACCTAAATTCCCAAGGTTTAAAGTTTAATTAAATGTTTTTAATAGTTGTCAGACAGGGCACGGTTCACACTTTGTTTAATCAGCGGCTAATTGAGTTGTTCCTTTAACAAGTAAGATACAGTTTATACCTCATTAAACCCATTTATTTTCTTTCTCAAATAATTTTTTTAGTAAGCCAAACATTTTATTTACCTTAAAGGGGTGATAGAATGATTATATAGGGTATTTCACACTGTTCCTTATGGTCTCCTAATGGGGTATGTAACATTGGTTGGGCTGAAAATGGCCTGGTTGATATTTTATGGGCCCTTATGCATCCCTGTGTTTTGGCCCTATTTGTAACAAGAGCTTTTCTTCCAAATATGGTATGGTCATGAATATTTAGATGAGCTGCGCGGTGATTGGTTGAGCGACTTGCCATACGCAGACATTAGAGACGCGCGCTGATTGGTTGAGCGAATCCCCAATACACATACATTAAAGAAGCGACAGAATCTCATATTCCAGACACTGCAATGTTTCATTACCAAATTCACTTCTGAGACTTTTTTAAGCGAGAAATCAACTATATAAAGCTCAAATATGGGCCGTTTTACAAAAATTGATGGCTAATTGCAAATTTGGTAAGACGTGTCGGACTTTAGGAGCTCCACACAGTCTGACGAGAAAGCGACCGCCTGCTGGGCTCCATACCCAGGGCAAAGTCACCCTTTGTGGATACTGCATACGGGGCTCCGCGGCCAGCTGCCGGCATAACTATATCTATAAATAATACATTTACGGTTTTGAATGTCCTAATGTCTTATAAAGCTAACCGTTGTGTCCGATTTGATTTTAAGGCATTTTTATGAACGCGAGGCGTCTTTGTAGGACAAGCAGCTACTTGCTATATGTCCCATTCATCACAATGGGGAAATACCGCAGCTAGCTAGCTACACTTTCGCCATAACTAAATTACATTTATGTTTGAATTTCGTCACGCCACTTATACAACACATTCCCCAATGTCTTATAAAGCTAACCGTTGTGTCCGATTTGATTTTAAGGCATTTTTATGCGGAACGCGTCTTTGTAGGACCGAGCAGCTGCTTGCTATATGTCCCATTCATTACAATTGGGAAATACCGCAGCTAGCTAGCTACATTGTCGTCATAACTAAATTATATTTACAGTTTGAATTTTGTCCGCCACTTATACAACATCATTCCCCAATGTCTTATAAAGCTAACCGTTGTGTCCGATTTGATTTTAAGGCATTTTTATGAACGCATAAAGCGTCTTTGTAGGACGAACAGCTGCTTGCTATATGTCCCATTCATTACAATGGGGAAATACCCGCGCGCTAGCTAGCTACATTGTCGCCATAACTAAATTATATTTACAGTTTGAATTTCCCTCCGCCACTTATACAACATCATTCCCCAATGTCTTATAAAGCTAACCGTTGTGTCCGATTTGATTTTAAGGCATTTTTATGAACGCAAGGCGTCTTTGTAGGACGAACAGCTGCTTGCTATATGTCCCATTCATTACAATGGGGAAATACCGCAGCTTGCTCACTTTCGCATAACTAACGTATATTTACAGTTTGAATTTCGTCACGGCATGAATATTACAGGTTCCTCAAGGTCTTACAAAGCTTAGCTAACACTTGTCCGATTTCGGATTTCAATTGAATGTATTTTTGTGAATGTCAGAGTTAGGAGGAGGCTAGCTAGCTCTCATTGATGGAATCCATCTCACCGCGGATCTATCAATGAGACTTGCGGACAAGAGGCGTTTATTTCCCCGATTGTTTGTTTAAATAACTCAACACACATACCCATTATAAGATTAACTGGAACCTGCGGGCTGCGGTAAAAGATTGCGGGCGTAACAAGCTCGCTGACACTGCGGTCAGGGCGGCGATGTAGCAACCCAGGCAGCACCAACACCGGCACTAAACTCCGACACACAGTCGGAGAAAATTTGCAATTAGCCATCCATTTTCGTAAAGCGGCCCATATTCGAGCTTTATATGGTTGATTTCTCGCATAAAAAAGTTTCAGAAGTGAATTTTGTGATGGAATAGCAGAGATCTGCGTGACCTAGCTAGATTCAGAAGACTACCTGATCTCAGGTCAGTTTTGTAGCCTATGTAAATGTTTGGGGGGCCTGTTCTCTTAAGGTTCCGGATTTTGAGACGCTTACGCAAGCAACTCAGCTTTGTTGGGATTCGCCCGTTTTCAGAGGCAGTTTCAAAATATGAGATTTTCATAGTAAAGGGGTGTCAGTGGGATTTTGAGCTTCTATGTATGTCCTATTTACCCACCAAACTGTCGTTATTCAACTATGACAGGGTAAAATCGGTTTTGCATTCTATCACCCCTTTAAGGTTTGCTGAGAACATGTTTTTTCTTTAACAGCACCCATCTTCATAACCCACAGTTCCAGTGATCAACAACAGGAAACCTTGGCTAACCAGTGTTTACTGCAACACATGGTGCTTAAATGCCTTCTTCAGAGACTTGCTTGAGACTGGTTGAGTTTGGTCTCTGCGTCCCGAGTGGCTTTGTGCAAACATGAGTCAGGTAGAGTTAAGCAGCCAAGGTAGTTATGTAAGCAGGCAGACTGATCTCATGAAGTGGCGTATGTATTACACTCCAATTCATATGCAATTATTTGCGTGTTATCAAGACGAATACTCGTTTTTTAGCGTGTTTATCAACGCCGTTTGGCCTCCATTACCTTGCGATTGCGTGTGAATTGACGCCGTAGCCAGTAGTACGAAAGGGCGAAAATCCATGTAGGGAGGTTGGTCGGGGTGGAGGATGGGTAAAACAAAGGACTTTCACCCAGGAGAGCGGGGATCGTGTACCGCGTGTGACGTTTCCTTTCCACATTTGTTGTTTTCCTACACCCGACCGGTTTTTCTTTTCCTAAACCCAACCGGTTCTTCTTTTCCTACACCCGACCGGTTTTTCTTTTCCTAAACCCAACCGGTTCTTCTTTTCCTAAACCCAACCCTGTTCTTCTTTTCCTAAACCCAACCCTGTTCTTCTTTTCCTAAACCCAACCGGTTCTTCTTTTCCTAAACCCAACCCTGTTTTTCTTTTCCTAAACCCAACCAGTTCTTCTTTTCCTAAACCCAACCGGTTCTTCTTTTCCTAAACCCAACCCTGTTTTTCTTTTCCTAAACCCAACCGGTTCTTCTTTTCCTAAACCCAACCCTGTTCTTCTTTTCCTAAACCCAACCGGTTCTTCTTTTCCTAAACCCAACCCTGTTTTTCTTTTCCTAAACCCAACCAGTTATTCTTTTCCTAAACCCAACCCTGTTCTTCTTTTCCTAAACCCAACCCTGTTCTTCTTTTCCTAAACCCAACCGGTTCTTCTTTTCCTAAACCCAACCCTGTTCTTCTTTTCCTAAACCCAACCGGTTCTTCTTTTCCTAAACCCAACCCGCGTGTCACTTTCCTAAACACCATAGCTTTCTTCTTTTCCTAAACCCAACCGGTTATTCTTTTCCTAAACCCAACCCGCGTGTGACGTTTCCTAAACCCAAGCCTCGCAATAACGTCAACAGTCTGCAACGTCACAGCAAAAACATACACGGCACTTTCTAAAGCCATGTGACGTGTATGTTTTCGCTGTGACGTTGCAGACTGCCGTCCGCTGTATACAGCGTAGACATACACGCGGATAGCTCAAAATGCGTACAGATAACACGCCACTTGGCTTAAGTGGGCGTCTATGTAGGATATAAAACCACATACAAATGTGAGAATGTGACATAGTGCTGGGTGATGTGGCCACAATCTTCTGTCCCAATATAGGTAATTTCATATCTTGATAACAATATAGCATGTTTTCTCCTAATTCATTAAAAACTCCTGTGTGAATTAAATTCTTGAGAAATAACTAATTCTGAATATTTTCTCATTTTATTAAGAACTTGTGCAAAATAAATATAACGTGCAAGAATCAGAATGTAAAGCGCTGTCCAAATGACATAAATATTGCCCCAACGCAGTTTGGTTGCTGGTTTTTCTGACATTGCGATAGATTTTCTGTTTTTTGGGGGGGTTTACATAAGGTTTTTGTGATCTAAACAAAGCCTGTTTGTCACTTTCAAAACTGGCCTTCCATTGCAGGAGCTGCCATCCATCCAAAAGATTAAGAGGCGAGCTAATATTCTGTCTGTTAGTCATTCAGCTCCCACTCTCCTCTTCCTTGTGTCACCCTGCCTCCTCTGTCTGACTTTTTAAGGCAATTATCCATTACTTCATCATATGTACTTTACATTCTCTTCTACTGTATACACTGTAGATTCTCTACATTCTCTACCATAATCTTTCTTCCATTTTAATGTGTCTCATGTACATAACGAAACAAATTATGTTGCTTTACACTGAAGCAGAAATTTCCAACCAGTTTGGAGGCTCCGAGTTTATGTGCACTCTAGCCTGGAGGAGCATGGTGCAGCTCTGCAACAGACGTGCTCTTTAACATACCATCCTGCTGGTTTATCACAGCCTCTGTTGTCTAGCATGGCCCATAATACACCATTCCCCACTCATGCGGAGGCCAGGCTCAGACGGCACAGCACTTGCTTTTGTTTTCTCCTTCCCATCAGAGAAAATGGTGTTGAAGTGCATTGTTGAATTTATAAATTATAATTAAGTTGGGGGGAATATTGATCCCATTATCTGACTGAGAATAGAGAATGAATAACTGAAGTAAAATGGGATAAAAGAAAACCTAAAAATATGAATGTTTGCACAAAACATTGTCTCTCAGTAGCTATTGTCCAGAAACCTGTGCTGGTTTAACACTGTTGTGACCCTCTCATCTCTTCTCCTTCAGCTCTCACACTTGAATCACCAGCAGGGTGCTGCAGCCTCTCATTGTTAGATTTAGTGGTATTTGTTTGTGGTTGTCCACTAAACATAGTATTCATATTACTCGCAGTAAACAATGCTGGAATGCCACTTTGGTGGTACAATCCTGCTCACCCTGCTTATAACTACATTCACCTAACCTGTCTTTTACATTCTTATTGAGTACAACAGAGTGTAGTCTTTTTGCTGTCAGATAGTGTATGTTGGGACTTTTTAAATGTTTCAAAGAATACAGCAGGGATAGACGATATAGATAAAATCCTATCGCAGTATAGGCCTAACAAATTCAAACTAAGACATAATTCAAAGTCCATCTGTCGTGGTCAGAGACAGTGTCTTACCCTTAAGTATAGTCTTTATATTTTACTGTGTTATGTCATACAACTGCACTCACGCTCTGTGTCTTGAGTAGGCAGTCAAAGAGGTTTCTCCACTCATTTCTGGTGCCTCTGTTGCATCACTTAGAGAGTAGAGTAAAGATGTGAAAGGGCTCACTACCACAGTACAATAGTGCATTCCATTTACCTTGGGAGCTGGGATGAAGTCACACCCAAGGTGAAAGCGTTCCATTTACAAGTTAGCTCTAGCCAGGTTAGCCATTGTTAGCAATACCAGTTGATAACAACGCATTACGCTGTTTTTTTGTGCATACAAACAGCATAACAACATGTCCACAGATACAGTGGAAGTTTGACAGGACTGTGTGTACGACTGATTTAGTGAGATACAAATAAGACAGAAGTGCTAATGTTACCACAGCTTTCACAACTGTTGATGAAAGGGGCATCCATGTTGGATTTTGAGCTCGGGGTACTTGGAGGTTGTCTGAGTTCCCAGCTCGGAAATCCGATCGGGGGCATGTTTCCGACTTTGACCTCGGAAAATCTGAGTACAAATGGAACGCAGTATAAACAGTAGGGTAAAATCTCACCGTATATACTATACAATGATGTCATACAAGACAAAACAAAAGCAGTTTGTTCTGTGAACAGTCATACTATTATATTCAGATGACCCTTTTGTTTGTGACAAAACACACATCACTTAAGCTTTGGGCTGAGTTATCTAATCCAGTCATCACTGTTTCCCTATAAATGGCAGTTGCTGGAGTTGTTAAGTAAAACATTTAGGTGTTGTCTCTAGCTGTGCTCCATCTGTAATTATTCTGTACACACAGTTTGACTTTGTACCCAGCAATCTGTCTTCATGGTTGCCTCCAGTGGTTTAACGCTAGCAGCATCCTCTCTGATTGGCTGGGCTGTCACTTCAGGACTTAGTGGGCTCTGAATGTTCAGCTGTCTGAACCCGGCGTATTTTGCTGCCGCCTCATCGGTTTAGCAAAGCATGGCTGCCTCTCTGTCGAGGGGCTCACCAGCGATCACCCGTGGGCCCCTTCCACACCCGGGAGTTACATAACACTGTCAGAAGAGAAGGGTAACTTGAGAGCTCACTGCTCTTTCTAAAGGAGGAGAAAGATGGAGCTGCTTCTACATTTACATTTTAAGCATTTAACTACAGTACCACTTATTCAGAGAGACTCATAATGTGAGAGCAGGTAGGTGGTTCATTATCTTTCTCGGGGACATTTTGACAGGATTCAGTTTTGATGATGGACAGAGTGACTCATGTTTCTAAAGCAACATTTTCAAGCTGTGAAGCACACATAAGTGTCGGCATAATTTTTCTGGCCTCGCTACACTTTGTGCTTAACGTGTCTCATATTTAACAATGACCCTAACCTTAATACTTGCATTAATACATGCTTAATAATTCTCTCTCTCTCTCTCTCTCTCTCTCTCTCTCTCTCTCTCTCTCTCTCTCTCTCTCTCTATATATATATATATATATATATATATATATATATATATATATATATATATATATATATATATATATATATATATATATATATGGGTTTATGGTTGTTATTTGGTGCACTACTGATGACAAGTGATGTGAGGTTATTACTGCACTTGAGATATGTTTCAGCGCCTTAAAAAGTGCAAATGTCTGCTCTCTTTCCACTGTGTAGGGATAGGCTTACTGAGTCCCGATACTGTACCACAGAATACTGTAGTAGTAGATCCAGTGTAGGTACAGCATGATATTCTGTCAGTGGAAAAAACTTGACCTGTTCACCTGATACTGAGGACTCAGAGCAGGGCAGCATGACCAGACTTCACCAATGTCGCTAGTGACTAATGTGAGCTAGCCTCAAATGAGTGACCAAGCCCTGAAGGTCCCCTGGTTTCATCTTTCCTCCCTTTAGAGACAGGAGGAAGCTAACAGAGCCTAATAGCCAGCAAGGTAAACGGTTAGTAGACAGAGGACTTAACCTGTCATCTGCAGAACACTTGACACAGAACAACTCCGGTGTCAGTGCAACTGTACCAGCTCCTAAAGGAGTTATTTTTATCATAAAATGACAGGTGTTCGCTCGTATTGCCTTCAAGCTTAATATAAATTAAAGCACCGTTCCCAAGGCAGTCATTAACATTTAAAATATCTCCCATCAAGCATCTGCCCATATACTGCTTTCCTCTACTAGTATTGCAGCAGACACAGCTTAGTTTCAGCCATTGGCGCTTTCTACTATGTTGTGTCTAGAACCGAAAAAGTATTTTGTAACATAAATATTTACCTGCTGATCTGCAACCCAGTTTCATTTATAACCAGCATTCTGTTTACCATCCTCATAATTTATTTATCTCATCATCATTGTGTGTATTTATGTTTGTCTGCTATTTTTAATACTTCTGCTCTTTTCTTAGGGTTCCTTCTGTTTAGAGCTGCATGTTCCGATTATTTTCATGATCTCTTATTCTATTTTTTTAACCAGGACAGCAGTTTTCAGATTACATTATGTGCTTACATAATTGCAAAAGGGTTCTTGACTCTTATAGAAAGAAGTGGCTGATCTGTAATGCAGTATCTACATTGCCCATTATCAGCAACCATTCATCCAATGTTCCAAAGGCACATTCTGTTTACTAATCTTTTATCATGTTAAAAGGCTAACTGAGAAAACATTTGAGAACCCTTTTGCAATTATGTAAGCACATAAGGTAATCTGAAAACTGCTGCCCTGGTTAAAAAAACAATGCAACTGATCTCAACTGGTATTCTGTCTATAATGGAGTGGAATGGAAATTTCTAAGTGACCCCAAACTTTTGACCGGTAGTGTATATATTGTTTCAATAATCTATTAATTGTTTACTATCTAAAATTTCAGAAAATAGTGAAGATCGCCCTTTTTGAATTTTCCAGAGCCTGTAGTAACGCCATCAAACTGCTTATTTGCTTATATCACCAACTTAACCAATTTACCATTTTAGAAACAGAAAAAAGGCACAAATCCTTACATCTCAAATGCTTGAACCAGTGATTATTAGGTATTTTTCCTTGATAAATGACAAACGGTTACTCAATTATCAAAATGGTTGACGATTTCCTGTCAATCAACTAATGATTTAATAGTTCCATTACTACTTATTGTTCTGTTAGCCTTTTTTTCTTCTGAAACATACTTTGAACTGCATTTGTATGAAAAGGTGCTATACAGTACAAATAAACTGAAACTTAAAGGGGAACTACGCCCATTTTCATTTCCTATGTGGTATTTTCTACTAGTGCAGTGCCCGTTCAACACTTGCTGGGCTGTGGTATTGTTGCTTGCAGCTTTCTACAGAACCATTGTACCCCAAAATAACTTACAGAAGGCTTTCAAAACCATTAATATGCAATTTAACAGTATACTACTGACTAACTTTGTATTTCTACTTAAGAGGAAAACATTGTACTACTACATTTACCTGACAGAGAATCTTGCAGATTCAGGTTCTACTCACAAAATATCACAATTAAAATATGATGCATTTTTATTCGTTAAACTATCCAGCATTATATAAGCGTTGAAATCAACTGGAACAGACGTTGAGAAAATGTAAGTACATTATGCTCATAATGCCTCACTTTTCACTTTAAGTAAACATTTGAATGCAGTACTTGTGCAGTGCGGTCACAGGTGGTTTTACCATATGGCATAGGTAAAGGGCCTAGTGAATGTTTTATAATTTGGTTTTATAAAACTCAACCTGTATGTTGACGCGTGTCCCCCTTTATCCGTGTAGCCGTCACAAATCCACGGTAGTAATAGGTGATGTGGACCGGGCAGGGAGTCCAGCTCAGCCTGTTGGGGAAACCGCTCATCAACAGCACGCAGAACGGATGGAGAAATGTGGTGTTTGGTGTTTTAAGCCCCCAATGTCGTCTTCCAGGCAGCGCTGCATGGAAGGCACCAGGGTTAGGTTTGGGTTATATTCGACAGTCGACTTCAAGGCACCTAACCCTAACATTAACATTAGGGTTAATGTTAGGGTTAGGTGCCTTGAAGTCGACGGTTGCTGTGCTGCCTTGAAGTCGACGGTGGGGGCTTAAAACAACAAGTGAGAAATGTCGGCAACAAAACAACGTGCTGGAGAGCCTGGGCATACATCTACCATGTGTTTGTGTACGATTCATGTTATCATTTGCATGTAGGGTAGACGGCAATCAGTTTTTGGTGGATGATGCATTTTTGGCACCACACTGGTAGCCCACTGCGAACACATGATTGACCGAGAGCTGTGAAGGGACACACAGGGACTGTTTTTTTCTTCTTTTTTTTTTTTTCAACCTTTATTGTGCGGTCGTTAACTTTTATTCACAGTTTATTAATATCCAATTTCAAACGCTGTACAAACTGCTCCAAATTCCAAACGGCAAGTTCCTTGGGTACCCAGGAAGCCAAGTGTGAAGTAGATCGGATGAAAGGTTCTTGAGATATTTGAAAGACAATGGACACACAAACACACACACAAACATACAAAGGGTCCTCAGTTTATAGTTAGATGGTCTAAGACAGTACAAAAATATTAGTAAACATGAACAATTCTCTCCCAAATCCAAGTGCTAAAACTCAAATTTGTGATGTCATCAAGTATAAAGTCTGAAACTGCTCCATAGACAATGAACTGGGAAAGATGTTATAGATGACTCTGAGAGCACCCAGGGGAAAGTATATGGGTTCATTTTCTGTTTCAGAACTGAACTTAGCAGAACTTCTCCACAAAACCTCTTGACTCTGTGAACCTGTGGCAGCTTTCACCAGCTGGGCCGGTGTGGTTAAATGTATTGCTGTTGAATGTAGAGGGATGTGGAGGTGAAGTGCAAGTTTGGACACATCAGCAGTTTTTTATTTTTAGCTGTGTGTGTTGAGTAGGTTGCCTGTTGGTGAGGTCTGAGTAATGGACTGTCTGCCCAACAAGCCCCCTTGGCTACAATTAGAGGAAGCCGCTCATTCCCTTCTTTGTACATATCTCTCACTCTCTTCTCTTTATCTCTCTATTTCTTAGCGTCTGTCTCAATCTCTCTCCCTGATATCTGTCTTAATCTGTCTCTGTATCTCTCTCTCTCTCTGTTTGCTCGCTCTTTGCTTCTCCTACTCCTTCTCTCCCTGTTTCATCTCCTTTTTTGTCGTTTTTTGCCTACAGTCAGTCAAATCTGACGGGTACACACAATACTACAGAATAAACACACCGACCAATACACAGTACGTTGGATTCAGACTGATGGAGGACAGTGTTGATGGAATCCCCCTGCCTGTACTAATGCTTTTATTATTATTAGTAGTAGTAGTAGTAGTAGTAGTATGCTGAGAGATTATGCTGATGTGTAACATTCCTGCTTATTTGTGCACAGGTGAAACGGGGGAGTGTAAGTAGGTCAGTAAATGTTCATTGTGTGTTTGTTGCACTGGCATTTTGCCTTTATTCATTCATCAGTGTACATTTGTGTGCATTTATGCTGACTAAAGTGCATGCACTTATGAATATGGGTATATGGTTTGATTTCCACAGGTTTTACAGTCTAACAGGCTCTGTAGGATTTCCTTCTCACTCCTGTGGAGCAGTTTAGTCAAATTTGCATGTACTGGTTTTGCCAATCAGGAAGGATCCAGCAATCCTTCCTGTTACCACTTGTTTAAATCATCACACGCCAAATGGCCATCCACTTTTTTCCGCAACTGAAAAAACAACATGAAAACTAAGCAGATTACCTGCAGTCAAGAATAGCCTTCTGTTCTCTTCAGATATGATGCTGCCTCTCTTACCATGGTCTTATCACAGCCACAGATCCTTTGTCCTTCTCTTACCTCTGTCTGGAAATTGAACAAACGCATTGCTGATAGGGATAGTGTGATGATGATGAACACACTGCTTCTAGCTGTGCCACACTCAATGACAACATCCAGCTCTCTCTCCTGCTTCAGAGGATAATGACCTGGTGTTAAGCCGAAATTATACTGTCCGGGTGCGCGAGGGTCCGCCGGGGCCTGCGTGACATAATTGTCGTCATTACATTGTATACGCGTAGGCTCTGTGCGGACGTCTCCTTACCACTCCGCTACAAATGGTAGCGGTATCTACTGTACATGTGTGCAACGTGCTCAAAGCGGATAGTCTAAACAGACCTACTATGCCTTAGTGGGGGCTGCAGCTGTCTGTGTATGTGTCCATTCTATAGTATATTTAAGCATTTATGATGATGGATGTGTGCAAGCCATGGCAGGAAGGGTAAACATCTGGATTTGCCCATTTTTAAGCCTATAGAGCCTGTTAGCAATATAACCTTAGTTAAATGAGCGCAGACAGGGTTCCGTGACCTGGTCACTGTGTTGCTTGTTAAATTCTTGGCTTTCGGATGCAAGGTTAGGGTTTGACAGCTGGAACTGGGAACAATCAGTGGGTCTGTCCTGATTAGCCAGACTAGTGCATGCACATTCTCAGTGCAGGAATCTATACTGAACAGCTCTATACTGCCCTACAAAGCCAAATTGCAGGAATTAGGCTATATATTTTGTCAAAATATAGTTAAGACCGCAACCTGACTTGTTGACATTTGTTGTAACATGCAAAGTTTTGAATGGTATAGACCTGTATAATTTCAAAGAAAACAATAGTTAAAACAAATTTGGTTAACGCTTGCTGATGAGATGACTACTGCTACTGCTGTTGCTTTAAATAATTTTACTTTTTCATATTTCAATGTTTCATGTAATTGAAATATATCTATTTAGTCATGGGTATTTAGTTTGTTAATCCAGATAAATAAGGTAGTGACTAAATACATTACATACATTACATTACATGTCATTTAGCTGACGCTTTTATCCAAAGCGACTTACAATTGCTTGCTCAGGGAAACATTGGTTGGTGTATCGCAGTGAGAATTGAACCCAGGTCTCCAACACCAAAGGTATGTGTCATACCCACTGTGCCATCATCACCCCCAATACAGTCATAAGGAATAAAAACAGCTAAACTAGTCGACGCTAACATGTAGGCTAACTAGCATAGCTTAGCAGAATCTCCGCTTACAATTCTAGTGGAATTCTTGTTTTGATGTGATTAAGCCATTTTAACATCTCATAGTTAAATGTATTAAAATGTAAAATAATAATTTTACTGGTTTCGAGGTAATTATTAAAGGTATAGTGGAGGATTGTCCCGAATTTTAGAAAAGATCCGCCATCTCCACTTTTTCAAAAAATGCACATGCGCAACACTCTACCTGCTCCCGAGACGTAACGCCTATTAAACGTGTGCACGAGAGTGCACTGTTTACAAGTTGCTGTCGGCATGGTTCATACAAGCCTACTTTCCAAAAGAAGATTTGCACTTTTTCACAAATTGAGATGTTTACCCGTGTCTGTGCGGTGCGTGACTTGTGCCAGGGCTAGCATCGCTAATCATAGCTTACATCAACTTTCACTAGCAGTGATTTTAAATGGATTTCTCCAAATAGCATGCCAAACTTTACCTTTCGAGTAGAAACTTCGCGATTGAGGCATCAGTGGAGAGCCCAACCTGTGCTTTTTAAGCGCGCCAGCGTGTGAAACATTCTCCCAAAACACTCCGGTCTTGTTTCTTTCTTCAGAGGCCTTTCTCTTCTTGTCATACCTTTGGCGAACTCGGTAGCTCACCACACATATACACCTGAAAGTATTCATGCGCAGAAAGCGAAAACCACCCTAGGGACGAGCACGTACGACGGCCTTACGTAAACATAGCGCCAGAATGATTGACAACTAGGAGGACCAATAGTCTTGATGATCCACCCGGAAAAAGAAAATCCTCCACAATACCTTTAACAAATGGTGGATGGAAAGCTGAAAGAACACATTGTTTGCTGATACAGATACAGTGATTGCAGTTTTTTGGTTGTATCCATGGTCTACTTCACAGATTTTTGTAAGTAATTCATCTAAAATGATGGTATTACCTATTAATAAAATGAAAGTATTACATTAATAAAATGAAAGTATTACATCCAAACAGTTTATCCAGTCAGCCTGAAAACTTTAAACCCTTTTTCTCAACTTAAGGTTTGTTTATACTTACTGACTTTGTATGACAGTATAGAGTCTGTCAGAGGGCTCGCTTCCTGTGGTTATTGAACTAGGGTTATAGGGTTTATTCTGTTTGTTTTGTTTGTAGTAACGGTGTACTGTAGGGATAGTGAACTGGGTCACTGTGACAGAGAACTGATGCTGCTGATGAGGCTGCAGTTCCTCCTCAACACCTCAACCTCCCTGCAGAGATCAAAGAGCTGCCGGCTTCAGCATTCGCATGCATACACACACATGCGCACACACACACACACACACACACACACACACACACACACACACACACACACACACACACACACACACACACACACACACACACACACACACAGACACAGACATCCATCCAGATAAGCAGCATATAACTCTTGTTCCAGCACGCACTTAAAGGTATACGCTAATCAGCTCAGGTCTGTAGTAAATTTAAGGGAATGTCCACCATAAAACAAAATGAACTTGTGAGGGGGGAAAAAAGACAGCGACTGCAGCTCTGTTAATCACTAAACAAGTGCTACACTCTACTGAACACAAAAAGCTGGATGCAGTAGTGCTACATCTATGCTGCAGTTTCGGAGTGTAGCAGGGGAGACGCTCTATTTAGTATTTTGAATTTGGACTGCAGTGACTATTATTAATTTTTGCTGTCAGTATTACATATTGGACCTTTAATATAGTAAAATATACTAGCACCATTGGTCTATGCCCTTAATTGTTTTGTTTTATCTCTATATTGTTAAACTGGAGGTGAAGTTTTACTATATGGCATAATTCCAATCCAATGTCCAAGGTAAAATAAACGTATAAGCAAAAGAATGTGGAGTGACGTTTTTAACGAAATTTGACCTTGACCTTTGTATAAATGTATTTCCTTGAATTCTGGTGATCTCAAAAGTATCACCAAATGAATGGGCACCCCCAACTTAGTTGAAAATGACACCTTACATGTTTTTCTACACTGTTTGGTTCCAAAATGAAACGCTTTTGAACATTAGACCTGGGGGACTGGCTGCCATCTTGGATTTGACCTCTGATGGCCCTCAGAGGTCAAATCTGACTTCCCTGCACATCTGAAAATAATCCTTATGGTATGCGCTAACTATGTAAGAAATGTCATGCTTTTCTCATGAAATGCAAAATTATGCTTATCTGCTCTACTAGTGGTGACGGCGGTGATAAAGATAACATAATGATTATTCCATCCTTTTACAAAATCTAAAATATTCCTACAATAATAATACATTAGTAACTTTAAACAGACAAGTACAACCCATTCACTAATTACTTAACCCCTACATTTTTTATATAATCATGAAAACTGGTACATAGCACTACACCTAGTCAACACTACACACAGTATACACGCATATCTCTTTGTTTACAGTATGGGTTTTTCTCTCACTCAGCTTAGCAGGACTCCTAAACAAAGTTTGGTGTTACAAAAAAAAAAAACGGCATTCTTTTAATTGCATTGCAGGAAGCGAACTTTGGTGCATGAAATATGTAAAATTGCATGTTTGCTTTCCACATTAAAATTGAAAGGACAAGAGGCAAATATTTAGGACACATGGACGTATAAGTAGAGAAGGGAAGGAAGTGAATTAGAAAAGAGAATAATTGATGAAAGAGATCAGGAAAATATATAAGGGGGAAGAGAAGGAAACGGTACAGTAGGAAATGAAGCAGAAAAAGGGGAGAATATAAAAGTTGAAAAAGAGAGAAGAGGAATAAAGGAAATGGGAGTAAAGAATTCAAGGATATAAGTAAATATTCAGTGGGGAAATTGAAGAGAATAGGAATTAAATTCCTTTAATAAAGGATTCGAGATGAGGAAGGAAGAAGATTAGGCAGAGTAGAGGACGTCCGCTCCTCATTTTTATGTGGTGGTTTTTGAGAAATGACGCTGTTAATTAATCGAGGCATGCATGGTTTATTAAATCAAAGTGTTTACAACTTTCACTGTCAACCAGATTCTTGCTGGTCATCGCTGATGTTGCCATGGTAATTACAGTGTCATAAATGTGTTATTGATGGGCTAACTCATAGAAAGCAATACATTAATCATTAGTGTATAATTATTTTAAAAGTTATGTTTTTACCTGTATAATAGTGTAATAGTAATCAATTAAACTGTTCTTTGTCTGGATGTCCTCTACGCTCTATTCTCTTGAAGATGAAAACAACTGTATGGAGGAGGAGTATGTACAGTAGAGTCCGGATCGGGCCGAATTTTTCTGTCTGAGGCCGGCCCCGCGTCCGACAGAGCCGTGACCGAACCCGGCCCGTCGGGGCCCGGCCCGTCGGGGACCCGTCGGCCTCGGGTTGGGTATCCATGCCTTAATGTACAGTATTGGTTTATGCAAGTAGGGCTGCAACTGACAATTTTTATTTTATTGATTAATCATTTGGTCTATGAAATGTCAGAAAAAAGTAAAAAATGAACATCACAATTTACTGAAGCCCCGTGAGATGTCATCAAATTGCTTGTTTTGCCCGACCAACCGTTCAAAACCTAAAGATATTCAGTTTAAAATCACGAGACGAAAAGAAATCAGCAAAAATTACTTTTACGATGAATCGATTATCAAAATAGCTGCCGATTAATTTTCTGCTGATCAACCTATTGATTATACACCTACTGTCTTGGAAAAATACCTTTTCAACATAGGAAACAATGTATCTAGATATGCCCTATGTTCCATCTTTTAAATTAAAATATGATTTACTTACCAATCTTTTCTGTTCCATTTACAAAATTTGTTTTGCTGTCATGTGAAGACAACCATCTCACACGGTGCTACCTTCATTCCTGAAGAGCTGCATTTGTTTTTGTTGTTGTGTCGCAGCAGAACCACAATGAAAAACTATTAGTTCCATTTCCAACACATAATACACAGATTGACACACCACCTCCACACTAAAAAGCTCTTTAAAGCATTACACACTGTTGTGCCAACAGCTTCTATCAAACAGTGTGTGTGTGTGTGTGTGTGTGTGTGTGTGTGTGTGTGTGTATGTGTATGTGTATGTGTATGTGTATGTGTGTGTGTGTGTGTGTGTGTGTGTGTGTGTGTGTGTTTTAAGCATATTGTAGGATATTGGCAACATGTTAAACAAGGAATTATATGTAGCTAATTGTTGACTGTAATATAAAAATATGGTAGAGTAGTGATAAATGAAATGCGGTGTGTGTAATTAATAACAGTCAATATTCTGTCATAAGCTTTTTTATGGCATGGTTACTTTTTTGAGATTTAGAATGTTTTTACATTTTCTTCCCGATTTCAATTAATTCACAAACAGAAATAAAATCAAGTTGATCAACATATAACATCATGACCATATAACATCAACCAACATTTAAATTACTGTATGTAGCACACATTATGTAATAAAAACAAGCATTGGGCAATACTGTACTAGTGGTTTTAAGGAACCGCATAATCCCTGGTCTATCACTCTCCCTTTCATGTGTACTGTACAATACGTACAAAAACAATAAGGTCCACAAGAATGTCCAACTCAGTTTTGCTGAGCCCCAGATGACATCTAGGCAAGGCAAGGCAGCTTTATTTATATAGCACATTTCAGCAACAGGGCAATTCAAAGTGCTTTACATAAAACATGAAAGAGCATTCAGAAAACAATTAAAAACAAGTCAAGAATACAATTTACAGTGCAGTATAAGAATTAAAATAAATAAATAAACTGAGAGAAACATAAAGAGAAAGAATAAAATTTACAGTGCAGTTTAAGCACTGTTAGGTAGGCACTGCTATGCACTGTTAGGCACTGTTCTAGGTACTGTTAAGCCCTGTTAGGCAATATTAGGTACTGTTAGGTAAAACATTAAAACAGTTAAACTTTTAAAAGCAGATAAAATAGGTTATTTAAAGAAAGGCAAGATCAAAAAGATAGGTTTTCAGCCTTGATTTAAAAGAACAGAGTTGAAGCGGACCTGCAGTTTTCTGGGAGTTTGTTCCAGATATGTGGAGCATAAAAACTGAACGCTGCTTCCCCCTGTTTAGTTCTTACTCTGGGGACAACAAGTAGACCTGTCCCAGACGACCTGAGAGGTCTGGGTGGCTCATAAATAAACTCTAATTTTGTTTGACCAACATTCCAAAACCCAAAAATATTGAGTTTAGTATAGTAGTAGAATACTAAGAAAACCAGCAAATATTGACATTTGCGAAGCTGGAATCAGATTAATTTCGGCTTTCGTCAATCGACCAATTGATTAATCATCAAATCTTTGCAGCTCTAAAAACAACCAAACCTAGAAGCTGTGTCTAGCTGTGTCAATTGAAAGCCATACAAAGATATGAACAGATGTTTGAGCTATAAATGTGTCTGTAAGTAAATTAGAAAGGTCCTCTATTTCATGAAGTACTTGTCCGCCTATGAGGAAAAAAGATATCTATCCTTTCTGTAAATATTTTATTTTGGGGTCTTTTTTTAACACAATAGTAGAGACAGATAGGAAACATGGAGGGATTGGCAGGTTACATGCAATAAAGGTCTCTGGCCAGAGGCTGCCAAGACACCCCAAAAAGATCTTTTGGGCTACTCCTTTAGTGATCAAGTTACACCAGTCTGTAAGTAATGGCACACAATTGATTGTAAGAAAGAAAGAACTATTGTTATACAATCAATCTCCTGGCTAGCTTGAGCCACTTTAATCCATTCAAAGAGCATTTCTGGGCTTTTTATTTTTTAGGGTGGAAACATATCCCTGTACAAATACATAGGGACAATGGGGACCAAGACCTTTAACCATATGAGCATGATATTCTGCAACGGTTTCCACAAAATGCAGCAGACTGATTCTTCACTCAGTGAGACACTCCTAAATTCCCTCCTTTTCTCTCTACTGTCAGGAAACAAGGGGGAGGAAAGAAGCAAGAAAGATGAAATTTCTCACTCACACACACTTTCCCATTTTCTCTCTGATACACACAAACACACATCAAGGCCAGTCAGGCTCATGGTTGGTTTATCTGCAGCTTACAGTGAGTTGTTGGAGAATGCTGTGCTGTCTTCTCTCCGGTCATGTTTGCACTGTGTGTGTATATATGTGTGAGGGGGAAAAAGCAGAGTGTGCATGTGTGTGTGTACACTGCAGTGCCTGCTGTGGATTAGACGGCACAGACTAAGAGACTGAGGCCTGGGGAGTGCTATTGCAGGAGGGATGGGACAAACACTAATACACACACAAACAAACATGGTGACTTAGCAGTGTGCTGTGAACTGATACAGTTGAATACATTGCCTTCTTTTACTATATATAAACAATTCAGAGAAAAGATATGTTAGAGCATAGTCAGTGAAAATGGTTGTGGGTGCTGAGTTGAAAAAAAATATTTGCTGTTGTCATCTCATGAATCCATTTAGAAGTGCATAAATCAGGATGGGCAGTATCTAACCTTCACGCATGAACAGGATATGAAAACTCGACATATTGTGTATCTAAATAAACCTTTTTTTTGTCACGTGTCTAAAGCGTGTGATCCATGTGTGTGTTGCAGGACTCGGCTCAGGAAGGTGTCATCACCCGGGACATCCACCGCACCTTCCCTGCACACGACTACTTCAAGGACTCAGACGGAGATGGACAGGATTCATTGTACAAGATCTGCAAGGTGAGTCTGAAATATGACATTGAGGTTGTGGACGGGAATCCCAGCAGAGTAACATCCAGATATTTTGAATTTGATAAAAGCAGAATTGGATTATACAGTACTCTGTTATCTCACTTTCTCTACGGTATCTGGGAACAGAAGGCAAATCTTGATGCATACTCTTTCATGCTGTGTTCGAAAGTTTTTGAAAACTTTCCTGCTGAGAATCAAGTACTGTGAGATGAGAAGCTAATTCTGAAATGTGTGCTAGGCCTTGTAAAATGTCTGCATTTTCTTATGAAGCCTGTCATTAGTTTTGTGGTCTGGCAAAGCGAAGTAGGAATTTGCTTGGCATTTCAAGTTGGCTCTACAATATATGATTGACAGTACCTGCTTTACTGAGACATCAACATGAACCCTTCCTACACATGACATACCAGACATCCCCACCACTCAGTGGACAGTCATTGATATTTTCTTCAAATTTTCGCCCACCCAAAAGGGTTTCTAAATATCTCATTTGAGGTAAGAAATAGCTGTTCAGTTGCAGAATATTTCATGCTACAATTGTAACTTTCCTAGTTTAAATGCTTTATGTTTGAACAGTTTTAGTGGCAGAAGTAATGTCATCACTTTAACAACTCTCAATAATTCACTGACATCGACTCAGGATTGCAATGTCAGGCTGATCATGAGTAGATTATTTGATAAAATTTAGAAGCCAATAGTAGCTTATGAGATGGAGCCTGAGTTTGCAGGGTTACTGAAAGACTTTAAACTGCGTCCAAATTCAGCCAGTTTTCCATTCAAATGCAGCATATTATGTTGTACTGCTTGTTATTATTTATAGGCTGTCAGTAGTGGTGGCAGGCAAATATATCTGAGAAAACGTTAAGGGCACAACACCAGCATAGTCACACATCAAAATATATTACATTTAAGGCTATGAGTGAGGGTAGTGTGTCCACTCATTTTTATAGAAATGCTGGAATCCATTTTGAAGATTGATGCTCGTTTGGATAGCATAAGTTGAAATACATATTAAGTACTGTCTTAAAGATACAACAAAATGTGATCAGATGGGTAGAAGACTCTTAACTGTGTCATGTAGACCCAATGTTGATGCATCCTTACAAGAAAAACACCACGTTAAAACCCAACAATAGATAATATCAAAAGCATGGTATATTGAAAAAATTCAAAGCCAACCATACAAACTCACATAACAGTCATCTTTTATGCAGACCTTTTGTGAATCAGCCACGAGCCTGGTACCATTAAAAAAAATATGCGGTTGAGCTTCTCTTCCACTTAAATAAATGAGAAAAATAACCACTCGAAGGAGAGGGTCCCAGTGGACTCCCATCCTGAGGTAATTATCTGTGAAGACACACGGTACATTTTATTCAGACAAAAGCCAAGGTCAGTACTACTGTAATGTATTAAAGCCAGGATTAATCTCTGTCACTGTCCTTCTCTTGGGTTGTCTGCAGCTGTGAACTTAACCAAGACCGTTTATTATGCACAGACGTCTTTGCTATGTCCTACAATATATCAAACAGCTCTATCACAAACAGAAAAAACTAAATGTGAAATCAAAATGTAATCCAATTAAAATGGATACTCATATTAACGGTTTACCAAGCTTAACAGCGATCTACATATAAGTGCTACAGACTCTGTAGCACTTACAGAACTCTTTAGTACAGAGTTCTTTTGCCCTAATAATGATACAAATAATATAAAAAATGTCAGTTTGGGATTTGGGAATGCATATTTGAATGATATTGATACATTACCTGGGCTAAAAAAACAACAACAAAAAAACAGCTATTAAAATATTAAAACCTACTACAGAGTTCCTAAAAGATTGCATCCCCAGAAAAAAATCCCTGTCACATAACTGTAATTTATTATTTATCTATTAAAATTGTACTGAACACTACTTTTTTATTTTATTATTTTTAGTGCCCGCTATTTCATTGAATGGGGAGGGGTTTAAGACACAGCCCATGTAGATTTTCTGTATGTTAACATGCAGATCATTTGCACCTGCACATGCCATCAGCTATGTTAGATGGAAGCGTATTTAACTGTTGAATAGCAAGAAGTGATGATCCTAAAATGTTTATGGATTCTTCAGATACCAAAAGTTTTGACCATAATTACAGTGTTTCCTTTAGGATTTTTTAAAGCAGTGGGGACAGGTCTGTCCGAACCCCCCCCCCACAAATATGGATATCACAGAAGTTTTTTGTTCATTAATTAAAATCAAAGGTAGTTTTAGATGATGGTGAAGAAGCAGCAGTAGAGTATGGCCGGTCAGCGCTCTGGGAGAACCTGTCAGGAAGGGTTAGCATCCAGTCTGGACCCAACTAGGTCAGTGGCGAGCCAGCCTTCATTTGTATGCAAATCCATGTAGATTTGCTGCTGATAAGGTTGGTTGGATCTTGAGGCATGAGTGGTTTACAGGCACAGAGAATCCAGAACAAAGTTTATATTCATCTTCATATGCTACTCGGTAATAAGCCTTGGGTCTTTTATTTTCTAACCTTTATTCTCCAGAGAAGGTCACCTGAGCTCTGTGCTCTTTTTCAGTAATAATTAGCTTCATTCTCTTAATGCTCCACTCAGTCACACTTCCAGCTAACCTGTACAACCTTAGACCTATACAGGTGGTGTTGGAATCTACTAAAAAGACGTGTTCGTTTGATTTCTGGAGGAAGGAGAGGCCTGGGTCGAATTGAAAGTTAAGCAAAAGGTTTAATAAAACAACACGATGAAAACGACCGTCAAAACACAATCAAACCTAAAACATGAAAACACTGCCAGCAGTGGACTGAAATGACATGCCTCCTCTTCAGAAATTACCTCAATCAGTCACGAGACATGACAAAACAATACACTGTAACCAGCGGACTGCAGAACCTTGTTCCCTTGTCGGGTCCCAGGTCCGCAGTCCTGAGATCACCTCTGTTTCCGAATTATATTCCTGTCTCTCAGGTTAAGGACACACCTCTGATGTCAGGTTCACTCCAGGTCACAGACAAAGGTCGTTTATCATGGTAGTGCCAATTCTACAGAGATACACATTTTCTTTGTTCTAATCAGTCTGGCTTAGCAGGGAGTGGCTCCCAAAGTTGTTTAAACAATAAGTCTCCTAGAGCATCTACTTTCATGCTAAATAACAGACATAACCTAATTAATTCTTTAGAAACTAGGTTGGAGTGAGGCAGTCAAATGCTGATTAGTGTGGTGTGATGCAATCGGTATTGATTCAGTGTTCATTTAACTAAAAGTATATTTTTATCAGACATCACCAATGGTTTAACTTTTTATAACCTAACAGTGGTCACTCAGAATGCCTGCTGGAGCAGTTGACTGTCTTACTCAAGACACCCAAGACTCTGACAGCGGAGCACTATCCTACCAGCTGTTCTGGGGGTTTAAAACCTGTGACTCTCAAGATAAATGGATAAAGAGAATATCTGCTATATTTCCATGGAAACAAAACTTGAACAAAGCAGGGGGAAAAAGCAAACATGATAACGCCTCATCAACCAGGCTAATGTCGCGTACCCCTGTGATCACTGAATGTTTCCATGCACACATTATTCAGGATAAAAGTTCATGTCCTGGTGACCGCCATCCGGATCAGATTTGTGTGTACACAATGCCAGCAGGGTTTGTTAAAATACAAATTTGCCCTGCTGAAACCCTTCCTATTCTGAAGCTGACACAAGCAATACCTGAGATCACAGAGCAATAATAACAGTGTGCAAAAGCACACATATGACACATAATAACTGATTCTTCTAAATGCATTAACAGATTTATTTTTTTTTTCTTTTTTACAAAGTTATACACATAGAAAAATAGAAAACCTGTGCTTGTTGGTTATGAGAAACTAGAGAAACCAACTATATAGATGGTAATAATCCACCACTCTGAGCCTATTATCTGCTCAGGCTAACAAATTTAGACTTCACCCACCAGGACCTCCCCCATCCATCTGTCAGCATGCACTTCTCCCAGCTGAGTTGGGGACATGTGAATGCCACACTCCATCAAGCATGTCAGCTTGTAGATTACACTCCAGACAGCTCCACAAGACTTCTCCATTACCTCCGCATCAAACCCAAAATTAGCTAAACAGATCAGCAGTGGAGCTATGGATGTCCACACAAATTTTTCGAGCATGGAAAGAGGGAGAGTTTGACTGCTGTTGAATTTGATTTGTCCATCATAAACTGAGCTTTCTGCCAAAATATTAGATTCAAATTTATTGTCATTGGGCAGAGTACAAGTACAAAGACAGCGAAATGCAGTTTGCGTCCAACCAGAAGTGCAAAAAAAGCAGAAAAGTGCAATGCGATATACAAGTATAGACAGGTGGTGCATAGGCAGGACAATAAATATATTGCAGTGTTAAAAGAGCAGAATAAATATGGCTATGTAATACGAACAATATATGAACAACATGTACAGATATGTGCAATGTAGTAGCAGTGATATTATAATAGTAGTAAGAATAATATAAATATAGATATATGCAGTGTATTAACAGAATATATATTAAAAAAAACGAATAAATATGGATATATTGAATGAATCATATAGACAGATATGTACAGTATGTACAGCTATGTGCAATGTGATAACATAAGAGTAGTAAGAGTTAAGTGTATGTGCAAGATGAATAGTATGAAGAGCAGTAGAATATGGCTATGTATAGGTGTAATTACAGTATGTACATCTGTAAATAAATAAATAGAACAGTAGGGGTTGGGTAGGGTAGTGCCAATTGTCCGTGGGGGGGGGGGCTTAGTAGGTTAAATTGTCACCGGGATGCAGAGCAAGAGTTCAGTAGGGTGACAGTCGCAGGAAAGAAGCTTCCTCTGAACCTGCGGGTGCGGAGAGACCTGAGACGCCTCCCAGACGGGAGTGGGGTGAACAGCTCTTTGATGATGCTGCGCACCTTATGCAAGCATTGCTTGCCCTGGATGGTCTCGATGGAGGGGAGTTAGGAACCGGTGATGTGTTGGGCAGTTTTCACCACACTCTGCAGTGCTTTCCGGTCATGGGCAGAGCAGTTACCATACCAAACTGTGAAACAGTTGGTGAGGATGCTCTCGATGGTGCAGCAGTAGAAGTTCACCAGGATCTGAGGAGACAGGTGGACCTTTTTGAGTCTCCTCAGGAAGAAGAGACGCTGGTGAGCCTTCTTGATCAGGGTAGAGGTGTTGAGGGTCCAAGAGAGGTCCTCAGAGATGTGGACACCCAAAATATATCGGTAAGAAAGATATTGAACAGTTACTAAATAAATCATTTCAACTCTGTGTAAGGGTGGAACTAAACACTAAATACAGAAAAGTACATCACTTTACTGTAATGCAGCCTTTAAAACCAGTAAAAGACAACACTTATGTCACATCGCGATATTACGTTATCCAAAATCTAAGACAATATCTAGTCTCATATCACGATATCAATATAATATCAATTTATTACCCAGCCCTATTTAAAGATGATTTTAAAATCAAACCTTTTGAGCTGCGGTGCTGCTGGTTTTGCCCACCAGCTTATATTTAGAAGTCAGGTCAGGTGGTTTACCTGCCCTGTATGGTGCCCCACTTACCTCTGATGCCTTCCAATTAAGCAGGAATTGGAATTACAACAATTTACTGTTCAGTGTTAAAGTACAATAAGAGTTGAAGCTGTGTGATGTGGTCTTCTCCTCCCCCATTTAAAAAGTGTAGTTCAAATGGTTTCATACACTTTTGCCTGTCCCTGGATCCTTGTTTACACTGTGAAAAGGCCTATCTGTTTGCTCATTAGCATGAGTGTGCCCACTATTAAACATTTTGAGACAGTACCTCTCCCAAACGGTCATCTGAAGGTTAGTCTCCTTTGTCGGTCTTCCCTACTTTAATGATGAAACAGCCAGCTGTCTTATGTTGAACAGGCCACTTCTTCTCTTAACACTGCAGTGGTGAGAAGTTTTTGTTGTGGCATGACTTAAGTTTCTTTGCCCTACTGTTCAAAATCAATCAGGCTTTGACAGTGGCAGTGGATTTAGCCTTCCTACCCCAGGCTAAGCTTGGTTTGTCAATGGCAGCTAGTCAGTGAATGTTGCATTGCTGCCGTTACAGTGAGTACAGGCGTCTGATTTTATGTAATCATTATTTTATGATAACAAAGTTTAAAATTACAATGTGAAAGGGGTCTTTGGTAGAAATAAACTTAGAGAGAAAACAGGCAGCTGTGATCAGCAATTTATTTTATGTAATTTTGGTGTTATGTTATTAGATACAGGAACTTAGCTCAGCATTTACTGAATAGGTGCCTCATAGAGTGCGAAAAAGTGAGAGAAGAGACAGGTTGGCATTGACAAAGAGAAAAACCAAAGCATGAGAGAGACAGTCCCCAGGGAAATTCCTCTGAAATAAGGCTGGTATTCGAAAGAAACTGTCTCTTAGGAAATGTCCTCTATATGTGCTGATGCTCTAGATCAACAAGGCAGTAAGCACTCAAGATCAAAAGGTGTGGAGATGACTTGCTCCTGACTCTTTAAAAGGAAGCCTGAATTCCTGAGCCTACTAAAATATTACCATACCACGTGGTCACAAGAAACACATTTTGTGATGACTCAAGCACAGATAATCACTTTTCTATGTATCTGCTCATACTACTATACTATAACCTATATTAGACAACAAGTAACTTAGCAGTTAAACTGACTGACTGTTAAACCAAGGGCTAACACTTGTCCCTTCCCTCAACACTGAAGTGCAAGACACTAAATCCCCTAGCTGCTCCAGTAGAGTTGTTCATTGACTGGTATAAATGTATCACACTGTGTTTGAACTGTGCAGCCCCTCAGTGTGAATGTTTGTAACTGTGTAAGACAAGGAGTGGAAGAAAAGTACAATATTCAGGTTGCCTTGCTGGGTAAATAATGGGTATAAAAAAGATAACATGCACCTGCCAATGGTGGTTATAACATGTATGTAAGATTCCAAGAGTTTAAGGGCAGGAATTATGTTTATTGGCATCGCAAACATTTACAAGGTTTGGGACTTATTTTATACAGTCTATGGTTAGGACACAGTAGCAGCTTTGTTACAGTTGGGCTGAAACTTTAAGGCCATTTAAAAATGTTGTACTTTTGTGGGCTGTCTGTGTGGTAACTTCTGGCGATTATGAAACTTTATCACATTATTTCAAACCAAAAAAGCTTTCAGTTCAGCCTTCAGCCAGATGAAATCAGATTTGTTTAATATACCTGCACTATAACAGGGGAACCCTGGGTCCTGTGTCATCTGAAAAATAAGGAAACGTCTCTCATACTCCCAAATTGGCTCATTTACAGTACTTGAATTTTGAAAAGGCCCAATTGTACTCCGTGACGGTACAAAGCAATCGTAACTAATCTTACCTTTAGGCCCAAAGAGGGTAAACTATCTTCAACGTATACAAGTTCATTTTAATGTTAATGTAAAGTGAAAATAGGGAGAAAATTGAAGGGTTTTAAAATTACAGAATAAATGTATACATTGTAAACAACCTTTATTAATGTCAGTGACATTAATAAATGATGTCTTGATGATAGAATAACCAAACTGAATTTTCCCCCACTCTCTTTTTATTTATTTCTCGCAGGCCTACTCTGTCTATGATGAGGAAATTGGTTATTGCCAGGGTCAGTCGTTCCTCGCTGCTGTTCTCCTGCTACACGTGAGTTAACTTGTCATCCATCCATCCACTGAGCCTGCCTTCTCATGGTCAAATGCACTAGATAGATGACTAGATACAACACACACACACACACACACACACACATATCAAGCATACAAACCTGGGTTGAAAAAAAACAGTTTACAATATCATGTAATTATGTTATTTTGTCTACTTTTTGTACAAACACATTCGCAACAACAACATTGGTAAAGACTAAAAGTAAAACTATAGAATTGACTTTTTCACATTTACAGAAAAACTTTCTTTTGGTACTTTTCCATTGCCACGTGCTTTCAAAATAAAAGCTCTCTGGAGCTCCTGGAATGTTACCTTGATGCTACAAACTGTGTTTGAGGACAGAAGTCAAACTAATTATTACAAGAAAGAAGAAAGAAAATGTCAGCAATTGTGCAGCTACACCTACACCTCTCCGCATCTATTGAAAGCAAGTCTGTTGGTGTAATACATCAGAGCTGAGACAATATGAGAGAGTAAATGGAGGCTGAGAGGGAGACAGAAACGTCTCTGGCTGGCTGCTGGAATGAAAACACTTCATAGCAGAATGGTGTGGAGAAATAGAGGGAGTGAGAGAATGTGAAAGAAGGTAAAGCTGAAAGCATAAGACTGAGTCACAGCAGAAAGTTAGAAGTAGGAAAGAGGTGGACAAGACACTCATTCACTTTCACAAATTTATTTCTAAGGTCACTGACAGACACATATTTCTTAAAGAACTCCTGCTCTACAGTATATACTCGTCCCCATACACATTTAAGTATTGTTTAGTGTTTTCCTGTCTGTTCAAAATGTGTTGCAACGTGTAAAACGCACCTGAAATGTGTATTTGGGGAAGGTGTTAAAAGACAGATGGAGGAGAGACAGAGGAGCAGACACATGGAGGCGGGAGTCCCAAGTAGAGTTGGAAGTTTGGTTAAGGTCCAAATAACAAGGGCAGCAGAGGTTAAAGAGGAGGAAGATGGAGGAAGAATGGAGAGGGGAGGAGGTGGGGTGAGGAGAGATGGTAGAAGAGTTGTGAAGGAGAGCTATGGATGAGTTTGGTAAGGACACATCGTGGTGTACAGAGGAGTGAACACAGGAGTGGAAAAGATACAAGTGTGCAGGAGAAGGAGGAAAACAGGAGGAAGTTATGGAGGAGGAGGCTTTAAAGGTGAAGAGGAGAAGGGGATAGATAAAGGGGACAGCAGCAGTAAAATAAAGAGAGGTTATACAGGAGAAGGAGGCAGACAGGTTATAGAGGAAGCAGGGAGAGGTTATAGAGGAGATGTCAGGAATATTAATAGGGGTTCAGGTTTACCTGCAGAAGCCCATTCAGCCCCAAACACATACTGTCACTCTGATTAAATATCACCTCACCGTCTGCGTGCGTGCGTGTGTGTGTGTGTGTGTGTGTGTGTGTGTATGTGAGGAGGAATAAACCCATATACCCACACACACACACACACACACACACACACACACACACACACACACACACACACACACACACACACACACACACACACACACACACACAGTTTAAAGCTTTCTCTCATGCCTCTTATCTTCATTCATCCAAGCACACACACTAATACACAGAGAAAATGAAGCACTTGCACATGTAAACTCCGTGAATTGTGTCCCTTCATGTCATTCACACCTTCACCTTCATTTTTCTGTCCTTCAGGCTTTATTTAGAGCCCGTCAAATAAGGCTGGATGATAAAATGTGTCGGTTTCTTGTCTTGAAGACTAAGTGCCCACAAGTTGTCATGTAGAGATTCAAACAAAAATGTCCTTGTTTCCTTTGTGGCAACAGATGTACATGTTGGAGAGTCAGTTGTTCATAGTTGTAGTTCATGTCTCTGTAGTTTATCGTTGTCCATGTGGTTTCAGATGCCAGAGGAACAGGCCTTCTGTGTGTTGGTGAAAATCATGTACAAGTACGGCCTCAGAGCTCTTTACAAAAACAACTTTGAGGATCTTCACTGCAAGTTCTACAAGCTGGAGAGGCTGATGCAGGTTAGTGATGCAGTGTTTAATAATATATGAAATGGAATGTATTACAATGCAATAGAAATTAGCATAATGCTGAGAAGACTGTTGACAGTTGGATGAAATAGAGTTAAGAAGTACTGTATACTGCATACTACAATTACAGTTTAAAATAAAAAATGTTAATCAGTTGTGTCCAGTTTAAATGCCATGAAATTCACCTCACATATCCAGCTATCCTTGTTGTACAGACTTGTCTCGAGGACAATTCATTTACACTAGATTTGATTTTCCAAGATTTTTACTTTATTGAGAAAGAAGGTCCTTTGGGCTGTTTCTTTTAATTAATGAGTGAATGCTGGGTTTGTGCAATTACTCATACTGGGTGCCACTAAAAAGAAGAGACTAGCAGACAGTGCAAATAGCCTTACAAAATGTATTTGCATTTTCCATAAAAGCAAGGAAGGTTTGATCATATTCAAATACGTAGAGCGTGTTACCAGTGATTGCATCATCTGTGGGGGACGACATGTTTGTTGTTGCCTTGTTGACTCGTTTCTGGTCACAAAGTATAATAGAATATAACGAGAGTTACTTCTAAGCCTGTGCGTGTGAGACTTGTGGTCTCTGTAGGCTAAACAACATTATTTCTGTCTGTTGAGGCTGACGATCCTGGTGCTGGTTAAGTCCCATCCCACTCAGGTATTACAGTCTAAATCCACTCTCTGATTAGAGATTAATTTGGCCCTGAAATCCATCCTGGCTCTGCTAGCAGTCTTCTCTCAGAATAAAGTTCAACTCTGTTAGCAACAACCAAATACGCTCAATGTAAGGATGTTAGCGTTGACTGCTAATTATTAACGTACAGGTCGGATCTCACTATCTGATCCAATCAGGTGTCATGTGACACGTTAAATGTTGGCTGATTGAATCCTTCATTCACTGTACATGCATGGACGCTAAGACACACATGCGCACTTTTCACTTTAAAGCTACAGCTTTTCTCCTCATGTGCTTAATCTTCAAAACAAAAGTATATCAAAACCGATAAACTAGAACAAACAAATGGTAAAGAAATAAAATAATAAGTGGAAAAGATAATGAATGTAGGAACCCTCATCAAATGAAGTATGCCGAATAATATAATAACATTGGCAATGATGAGTTCTGGTGCTCATACACTTTGTACATTTTATGAAACAGATTGCTCAACAAAGGTTGAATTTCTAATTCTCGTTACAGATTTGTAAATGTCACATTTTGTAAATATACTTGCTTTGTATAATATAGTTTCTTTTTATATAACTTTAACAATGTACTGTATGTGCAGTGTATGAATAAAGTCTCTGACTGTCTGGCAGCAGGGAAGTGATGCTGAATTGTTTCTTTTTCAACTTTTTCTTTTGTTCTTGGGTCTCTGGGTCTCTTGTGAAAGAGATTATCATCTCAGTGAGACGGCATGATTTAATAAAGGATGAGTAAAAATGAAATTATGTAAAATTGAAATGACAAACAGAGCCACATCTTTCTATTCTTGTAAGTGCTGTTTCATCTCACAAGTGTCTCCTCCTCCTTCTCTTCTATCTGCTCCTGCAGGAGCAGCTACCAGACCTGTGGTCCCACTTCCAAGAGCTAAACCTGGAGGCACACATGTACGCCTCCCAGTGGTTCCTCACCCTCTTCACTGCCAAGTTCCCCCTGTGCATGGTTTTCCACATCACTGACCTGCTGCTCTGTGAGGTATAATTTGGCTCACTGCACTACTTTATACTGGTACTATATGGAGAGTGATTTGTCTACATTGTCCAGTGTCCAATAAGGGGAGGGTCTTCTAGAAAGATGAGAGGAGTAGTAAGGAGGTAGACAACGAGGTCAGTTGGATAGAAGATGAGGAGTGGCAAAGGTCACTGGGGATGCTAGGAGGGAATATGGCATTGCTCTTTGGTTTGATCTAATATCTTCCCAATGTAATCAATAGGGAGGCACTGATCAGGCTTTTAAGGGCTGATACGATCATTGATTTAATGTCATTAGGACCACTTGACTCGATACCAATCACTGCTTGCTTCTTGTTCTAAAACATTTTTACAGAAAGCTCCTCTGAAGAGACCTTTCAAAAGCCACTAGCCACTACAGTGCTACAGAGTAATTTACAATAGAAACAAAATGTTGCATACATTCAGTATAACACCAAACACAAATGCAGAGGGTAAAACAGAGGTGAATAGACAAGAAATTAAATAAATTAAAGTACTATGATAGTATATATACAAAAAAGATGAGATATATTTTTTTTATATATATATATAAAATATATATTTTTTTCCTGTCTTTTGCCATGGTCCTGGAGAGGACATCCCCTGAGTAGGGATGCACGACCCAACTTTTTCTGCCCGGATAACGAGTACTGACCCAATACCAGTGTTTAATTAAGAAGATGCTTCACTTCGTGGAAGTGACTGGGATCATTCTTTTATGTTTAAGGCAACATCAGGCTTGACTTAAACATTGCTTTCCTAACTTTGTAAAACAAAATGTAACAATTAAATAGATTGATATAATTTACTTAATTTGTTAAAGAAAAACTTAGTTATTATTAAGACAATAAATAGTGCCCCAGCAACTTGGTAAAATGTTTTCAATATTATATTAACAGGATATGCAATACAAGAGTAAACCTTTTAAATGCAGCAACAAATCGGTCAAAACTCAGGAATTAAAATTCTAGTATGTAATATATATAGTATATAAACATAGAATTAAATAGCCATATTGTCACTGATACCCAATCCAGCTATTTGAGTCAGTATCGGCCCAATATCAGTATCGGATCGCTGCATCCTTACCCCTGAGAGCTTAATAGTTCAACACTCTCGTGGAGGGTTTTTGCTAGATCTGAACCCCAGCAATGCTTTTTTTTTTTTATTGGATTAGTCACCGACTGCCTGAAACAAACACCATGTTTAAGTATAAGGTAGTTCATAAGTGTACCTGGTTCCAAAGCACCTTAAGACTGATGATCCACGCCTGAGTTTTTGCTTCTTTGGCCTTATCATCTTATCTGCGGCAGTATGATTTGGGGACTCAGGTGAGGAGAGAAACAGAGCTTTCAGCTGATCACCACCGGCTGATGAGTCTGATCAGGTGGCCGGTAGGGCTGCCAGACAGACCTGCTGAAGCCAAATGTGTAATGAGGTTGCACTGGGAGTGTCTGACTGAGGCCCCTATCTGGAGGTGGAAGCATGCAGCTGCCTCCCTTATGGAAAATAAATATTATATTTGGAGCATAGAAACTCAAAGTAACAAGGGTCCAAGAACAGAGCCTTGAGGAACACCATATCCAACACGAGCAGATGAAGAAGAGGCATTTTCAATAACAACAGCTTCAGTTCTGTCAGAGAGATCTAAACTGGTCCAGAGCAGTATCACTGCTTTTTCCAGGTGACTCAGCAAAATAGTATGATGCACTGTATCAAATGCTGACCTTAATTATAAAGCACAATAACTTATCATCCACCACCATTACTTGCTAAAATTACTTTTTGTGTGTGTGTGTGTGTGTGTGTGTGTGTGTGTGTGTGTGTGTGTGTGTGTGTGTGTGTGTGTGTGTGTGTGTCAGTCATCATTTTGCAGATGCTAAATGTTTGTTTACATTACAGCATTCATACAAAAACATATTCTGTATTAAGGGGGTGTGTGTGTGTGTGCGTGCGTGCGTGTGTGCATACTAAATATCTTTGACTTGTAAAAAGATTCATTACATAAAACATCAAAAGTCAAATGCCCTATTTGTTTCCTCTCCCCTCCACATCCTTCTCTCTCTTCCTTCCTCCCTCCCTATCTCTCTCTGTCCTCCTATTGGCTCCAGGCAAAACAATTAAAAGTTTCCCAGGTTTTTCTCGCCCAATGAGCCGCATGATGAGAATCTGCTTGTTAAACCAGAATTCTCATCTCCTGCATCCCTCTATCTGCCCTCTTCTTCGCTTTCTTCATCATCTTCTCCCACTCCTTTATTGCTTCCTTTGTCTATTATCCACATCTTTCATTGTTTACTCTGTTGTCATTTACCTCTTTTCTTGCCATTTATTTAACAACTCTTTTGCTGTTTTCTTTCTTCTGCTCTCTCATTCCTTGTTCATTGACTCAATCTTATATCTTTCTATCTTTTTCTCTTTATATTTTTTTCTCTCTTTATACAGCAGTCTTTCACAATTTCTACTACATTTTACTCTCACCCAAATTAAAGTCTCAAAGTCTTATTATTGATATTTTCTCATTCAATGTCTCTAAACCTCATATGTAAAAGAAAATAGTAAGTCAAAAGCTACTGGACTTTTGTTTGGTGAGTTTGTTTGTGCTCTCCCACTGATAGGCTAAGCTTTAATGATTGGTGGGGAGTCCCAGGCTCACACCTTGATGTTGCATTATGTTTTTAGGTCATATGTGAGTCGCTTTAGAGTCATCGGTTATTACCACTTTAGTTATCAGTAACCTTTTGCATTTAGTACTGTCCAGATTATTTTTTTATTATTAACAACTGTTATGGTCCAGGCTAAAACCACAGTGATTAAGTAAAACAAAGGAATTCTGTGGAATTAATTTAATAAGTATAGAACTTTTAATATCACATCTGAGCTTCAAAATTATTGAATGATCGCCGTCCCTGTTTACTTAACTCTGCCTAATTTAATTTACATTCACTACTCCCTTGGCCTATTACCCCGTCACCCTCCCAGTCTATGTCATGATGTCTCCATTTTCTGCATGTTTCTCTGAGATTATCTTTCTTTCTCTCATACACACCTTTGATCCTGCCTCAGCGCTGTAGCACCATCTTGAGGCCTACAAAGATAGGTGTGTGAAGACAGAGCTCCCCCTCTCTTTTCTCTTTCTCTGGTTATTTTTAGAGCTGACCAGATATTTTTAGCTTTGTGTTGCCATGTGAACTGGTTGTCACGGAGACCAAGGAGATGGTTGTTCCCATGCAGAGCTGACATCAGCTTTACATTTTCTTTCTCTCTGTCAAATTCAGAATCATTGTGTCAACAATAGAGGAAGAAAAAACACGTTTTCACAGCATTATTCTACATATATCAGCGAATAGAAACAAAACTTCTTACCACAAATATATGCTCTACGCAATAATCTGTGATTTATTTAGAAACATTATACATGTAATGACTAAAACAAAGCATAGCTTTGTCTGTTTTTATTTTGAAGTTTTCCCTTTTTATCACTTGAACTGTACCTCTCTCTTCTCTGTTTTGATTACCTTTATTTTTAAATTGAATTATAGTGCCGATGAACTCATTCTGTGCAGCACTTTTCAAAAATTATTTAAATTATTGGCGATAAAGCAATAAACAATTGAAGCAAATAACATAAGTATATAAATGTTAGTAAGTTAATGGTGATAGGTTGTTACAATTAAAAATGAATAGTTTGGTCAGAGATCTACTTGTCTGGAAAAATGTCATCTTTGAAGTTGTGTTTTCTAAGAACTTTACTCTGTCTTTTCTGCTGAATGTTTTACTTGTTTTAAATGCCAGTTATTAGAGGTTGTATATCCTAACCATCTAATGTAGTTTTGTTTCTTGAAGTTGTTGTAATAGATTAAAGTCATTTTTTTCATATTAAATGTATTATATTAAATACACCTAACCTCATTTTAGAGAAGGTTAGGGGTATTATCCATTGGAAGCTGCCAACATGTAAATCTGCAAAGTATAACTATAAATTGCTGCTAATTTCAGTTCCTGAATACAATTTTCAGTTTCAGTGTACAGTATCATCAAAAAGCAGAACTTTTACACACCTGTAGATTGACAGGTGTGTAGGAGAAAACCATGGGTCTACAGTACAGAACAAAAGACTCCTACACACTGTCCTCTTAATAACCTGATCTGCGTACCGAAATGTTGTTGTTAAATATCTCTGACTGCAAGTGAAGAGGACAGTGTGCAGGAGTCTTTTGTTGAGTTTCAGTCTGTCAGAAATAAACTGATACTACACTGATATGCTGAAACCTGCTGACACACATGAACATGATAGTTTCGCCCCTACTTGTTTCTGTATTTACATATAATTGTCCTCTCTTCCAGGGTCTCAACATCATCTTCAATGTAGCCCTGGCCTTGCTCAAGGTTAGTAATCCCTTTCATTTATTCATTCATTAAACTGTAACCATCTGTTGAGCATCACTTAACTATCAAACCAGTTTTCATGTCAAAAATCCCATTTCTTTTAAACCCACCCAAATCGTGTTTAGTATTTGATTTACTTTGCTTCAATAAAAGAAAGAAAAACTATATATTGTTAAGATGGTGATATATTAATTTTGTTTTGTGCAGCATAGATAAACCCATGTGAATTAAAGAAAAAGCAGATCTTGACTTTTTTTTTTTTTTTTAAGAAAATAAATTTTACATTAATTGCACAAAAAAAAGAAACAACAAAGAAGGTGTTTTTGCACACAGAGCAGTTTTTTGTTTTTTTTGAGTTATTAAAGTCATTAGTGAGAATCAGTCTCTCAAAGTGCCAAGTATTTGCGAAGCATCACGGTGCAGAAAAGGCATTCTGTGTGAGAAGGTGCATTAAGTCCACGGTCTGACGTGATAGGTAGAGGTCAGAGAGTTTGTTTGTTGGTATTTCTTGCCCCCTAGTGCTTGAATCAGAAACTGTTTCTGGAAGTGAGGAGGCAGATTTGTCCTAAAAGACAAATTAGACAAATGCGTAAAGACTTTCATGTTAAAAGTCATGTTGAATGTGATGCAGTCACTGTGTCACAACAGCTTTCGGCACCTTTCGATGTATAATTTTACTATTATTTTGTTGCATACGGTATGTTTTGAGCAGTATATGAATTGGATTCTTTTTTTTCATTTGCACCCCCACCGTCCTCAGCTGAAGTTATGTGATTTAATCAAAACATATAGGCACAAACACTAAACAATCAGTAGGCGGACATAGAATTAAAAAACACAAGATAAAAAAGAGCAAATATAACTATTTTATTTAAAATCAATCATGAATTTATTCAAATTATTAAAAAATAAACTAGGAACTAAATAAACTAGTCTACAACTTAAAAAATGTACAAATAAACTACACAAAATGCATTTTCTGTCTGAATTGTAAAGAAAATATCTCCTTGAGTTTAAACAATAAATATATAACCATACTAAACTTGCATGTTGTTGCCGTTAGAGCAGAATGATTTAGAATTTACTTGTTGTTTTGTTATCCGAGCTCTTTGTGGCGGGATGGATCGATGAGTTTTGGCAATGAGTGTCATATTGCATGTCAGTGTCTGGTTAGTCAATGTAGACATTCATTTGATGGGACAGTCCTTGTGGAAGTGCTGAAACTTCAAGAACACCCTGTGATGAAGAACAGGCTTGTCTCGTCATGTAATCTGTCTTGGTGCTTAAACAAAAGAAGCAAATCATTTAGTATCATTTTAAATTTGATATTTCTTTTCATTAATTTGCAGGTACAAGTGTCTCTTTTTTTGTGACAAGACATCTGTACATTTTTAGGACTAAAAACTTAATGTGCTACAGTAGCTGATAGTTTCTCAGGTTTTATAGTCTGAAGTGTAATTCTCAGCTCACATTAACATGATACACAGACGGAAAAGTTTTTTTCAACTATAGTAGTAATCATGCTCATAAGTGGTTTATAACAGTGCCTACTGCTCACATTTCTGCTTCCCTTTTTCTGCTATCTGCCAAAAACGTAATTTTGTTTTGCTTTTATCAATTAATTATTAAAAGGAACATGGAGGCTGCCAATATACATTATCTGCCATTATTAGGACAGGAAAAGTGTATGTTCGAAAGCTTTTAACCCAGGCTTAGATGTGTTTCTCAGCTCATAAGCCACAATATGTCCAGTCAATTAATAATTTATTAGATTTATCTTTTTATATTTGTCAAGTAATCAAGTTTTTTGCACAGTGCTTATTTACAGATGCTGATAAAAAAAATAGCAGTCTAGAAAACCAGGAAACTGAAAAATTGCCAGATTAAAAGATTATGAAGGATGAACCAATCAAGTTTGTTTTGCCCCTAAAAGCAGTCCTTTATTATTGAATATCTGCAAATACTGAATTATGATCCACTATATTCAAACTGCTAAAGTCAATCCAATGTTTGCACTAGCTCATGGTAGTAATAATAATAATAATATTGCTTTTACACAGTAATGCAGTTACACTCAAGCCTTCCTCTCTAAATGAATCATACATGGTTGGTTTTAAAAAGCCCTCCCGCTCTAAATCTTAGCAATAATGTATTCTCTGTGTCAGACAGAGAAAGATGTGGTGCATGCGATTGTCGGCAATGGAGAACAAATGAGGATAAGGGGAGTGTGGAAGGGGCTTCCACTGCCTGCCTCTCATTGGCCAGGCATGACGGCATTCTCCCCTGAGGCTTCCTCCTCCCTCCTCCCTCCATCCTGCTCTCCTCTCCGTTCTCATCACCCCTCCCTCCATCTGTGTTCGCCTCCCTCCCTCTCCTGCTTAGCAGTCGCCATCCACATCACAACAGGAGCATAAGCTATAGCGTTAGCAATCTGGATTTAGGGGATAAAAGCTTTGTGTTCTTGTTTTTTTTTTTTTTTTTACATTTTTTCCCTCTTCGTCTTTACCTCCAATAGATGTCTGCTGGAGCTTCTTCTCTCCCACAGTTCTTCGTTTTCTGTCTTCTTTACCTCCTATTCATCTACCTCTACCTCCGCCTTCTCCTCTTCTGTGTTGGCTGGTTATGCATTTCTACCTCTGTCCACCACCCAGACCTCTGCAATGGAGCCGCCCCTGCTAGCTGTTAGCTGTTAGCATAACAAAGAGAAAGTGAGGGGTAGAGAAAGCGAGGAAGGCAGAGAGAGTGAATAAGAGAGAGGTGGTGGACAGGAAACACTGTGTGGTTTCTTGGCTTTGCCTCACCCCAGCTGCTGGCCAGGACATTCACTGCTGATAGCACAACAACTTGCACTCTCATGCAAACATTGATCCATTTAGCCTTTGTTGTTGAGAGGCAGAAGTGACTTTCCATCTGAAGGAGCTGGCTTCCCATCTGAAAGATCTACTGACAGATACAGACCGGATGCCTGGCTGCTGCTGCCGCTGCTGCTGATGGAAATCTGCCAGAGGGATAGACACTGGAGTCCATGCTGGAACTGTTGACTGGACTGTGCTTTTACTGCTCTATGTGGTTTGGATCTGGACTTCAGATCAGAAGGTTATATCAGTGAAGAGGAAGAGCAAAGACACAGTGAGACTTTCATCATACACTCTGTTTTTCTACCTCTTTCCAAACTCATCTTGTTTTTCATGCATCACTGGCTTAAATCTGACTCAACTAGTTCAGCAACTACTCAGCCATAAACACACACAAGTGCATCATCATCTCCCGAAGGCAGAAAACTGACCACATCTCGTCTACCTCTGCCATGTCGTCAGGACCGCTTGCTCTGGCTTAGACCGAGGCTCTTAAGATAAACGGACTCATACTGTTATTTCAGGCCATTCTATATTTCAAAGAAAGCTAAAATCCTGTCAGCTTCATACCTTGTATGGAAAACAGGGGACAAAACCTATCAGGTGCTTTGATGTGTCGTCTCACACGCACCAAGCCTTGAGCGTTAGGCCACTCAGTTGGGCAGATTGAGGGAGATTTTCTTTCTGTCTTTGAAGCCTTACAACGAAGGAAAAATAAAAAAGGTGGAGTACTTATCCATCGCTGCTGTTTGCCGGAGCAGTGGCACACGTGTTGAGCAGCTTTGTTGCTAGGCAACGGCGTACTGATTGGAATTGGTTGGGTGAGTTTGGCACAGGAAGATGAGAGTGGGTAGTGTGACTGGATTTCAAAGTCAGTCTGGCAGGTAGCTGGAAGACTCAGCATTATGCCAAAAGCAGCATCAATACATAATTTCCTGACTGTTATTTTGTCGCGCCTTGTGGCTGTTACTGGGCTCTGACAGTGGTACAAGCTGAGTGGCCTCCACTGACGTCTTGTCCACTTGTCCAAATTCTGTCCTGCCTAGATGAACTGGATCAATGTTAACGTTGCATGCCTTGGATGCCTGGGCTGTCTCTGCCGAGTTGCTTGTGTCCCTATGAGCGTCTCATCACTTCTTTTCTAGCTGGCGTCCTGAACATCAGTCTGTTGTGACTCTGCCTCTTGTGGTATTATCAGCTTCTCTTCCCAGAAGGTCAGTCACCTCGTTCACCAGGACTCAAGACCTCACCTCAGTGACCTCAAGACGAATCTCGACTCAAGTTGAACACTCTCTGCTACCAGTCCACACGTACTCCAACTCCAAGAAACCTACTGGGACGTCCGGACGACACGCTGGAGTCATCTGCCACCCTGGCCCCGGAGCGGGACCGCCCCTCTCCCTCACCCTGCCCCACCCCGCCACCATTTCCTACACTCTCCCCTCCGCCCTCTCCTCCCCCTATGCCTGCCTTGACCCCGCATCTGCCCCTTCCAGCAGTGCGCAGGGCAATGGTGGACGGAGAGGGAAAGGCGGAGGAGATTGGCCACAGCAGTCAGGCCTCAGCAGACTCATACTGCAAGGTGATGGGTCTCCTTGGGATGGGACACCGGCTCTTCGTCCCTAAGCTGCTAGCGGTGAGAGAGGGGGAACTGGGAAACTGATGCTGGATGAATGAAACTGAGCATGCAGGGATGGTTGTTAGTTTGACTTGTGTTGATAAATGCAAAGGGCTACTGATGAAGACCGATGATGGGGAAAAAATAGGAAAGCATGTCTCAAAAAAGCAACTTTTGTTTCTCTACTTCTGCCAACAAATAGCTATTGCATCTGTTGTGGTGAAGGTTTGACCTCTAACCCCAGGCATCTTTTGAAATTGAAGCTGTGGACCTTTTACATGTGTCCCATTGGATAGATGTTCCAACCAATTACCTCAAATGTTATTTACAAAAGGATAGCCTATTAGCGTTCTGCTATAAACCCTGAATCTTACATGAATAGATTTATATGAAAAACACATACAGCCAGAAGAGAATCTACTCTGGATCACATTTAAAAACATAAATGCAGACTTGGTCTTGAGTAACAGTACATAAAGTAATATTTGGATAGATTATTGTGACAATGCATCCTTACACCACAAGATGGTGTTATTGATTGTTATTGCCTCTACTTCACCAGTTGGGGCTTTTGCATGCGACATCTTGACACTTGTTTTCAATGGAGGGAGTGCTTCCAAACAACATACCCATCAATACCCTCTGCTATAAATTGTATGCTCACACCATATTGCAAGACAGGATCCTATTTGGCAGCGGTTCAAGATGGACTACAATTTATTTTTTATTTTTTGCATTTTAGGCATTAAACTTGTGCTCTCTGTAATTTATAAACAAGGTAAAAATTAGAATAACCTCAAACTGCTTCAAGCAACACTTTAAAGGATCATGTTAGAGAGAACTTGGAAAAAAAGTTGAAAGCTGAATGGCAGAAGGGAAATTGCTCCCAAGATGAGAGCCTTACAAGTCTGTCCTGCCTAAATATAGAAATCTAATGGCAGCCAGCAATTGGGGATAACCAACTGTTTGCTTTATATGTTTGACTCTTAATGACCGCCCTATGTCTATCTATCTCCACCACCACCTCCCACCTCCTCATGTCTCGCTCCAGACATCTAAAGAGGACCTCTTGCAGGCGGACTTCGAAGGCGCTCTCAAGTTCTTCCGAGTCCAGCTCCCTAAACGCTACAGAGCTGCGGAGAATGCCCGCAGGCTTATGGAGCAGGCCTGCAACATCAAGGTAAGGACCCTTTAGTGACAATGAGTGACATCCCTGATTTGTCTCAGGTGTATTGGTGTATTGCACTAACTTCTGAGCTGTTGATCTATTTTTTATCTATGTATTTGGTTCCCAGAGTTAAGGTTACTTGTGTTTTATTTACAATGCATTTTGAAGAGATCAGCTGTCAGTCAAAAGGAGTACAGTAGGTGGGACTGTCGGTGATCTTCTTCTTTGGATTTTCTGGGACAGAAAGTCTTACTTTTCTTTACCTTAAGTAATTTGCGTGCGACATCTTTGAATAATAACATATATTAATAATTTATTTGTCTCTTCAGCCATGGGGATGGTCACAGCTTTCTTATTTAGTTTATTCCAAAACAAGCCTGTAATGTAAAACACATCACTTTCTGTGCAGCAGGAAAGGAGCTAACATACAGCAAATGTTTAGAACAGGAAAAGCTTTTATGAAGTGGATGTACTGTGGGTTGGATCTCTGCTGTGTTGGAGAAGTTTGACAGAGAGAGGAGGAATATGTCTCAGATAATTCTTTAAAGTGGCTAAAAACAATATCTTACAATAATATATCAAAGGTAAATGTGAAAACAATGTTAGAGCTTTATAGCGTTTTTAGTTTTAGCTAAATGTTTAGCTGTCCGGTCCATAAATGTGCCATTGTGGTTCACTCTCACCGCTCTTGTAGCATAATTTTCGGCCGCAGCAGGCAACTGTTTTCAGCCGTTTTTATGTATAGTTTAGTTGTGTTTACTCTTTGCAGTATGCCATGTTATTCATTCTAGCTGTTTCTTTGCTTTGTTTTTATCATTTTTTGGTCTTTGTTGTATGTTGTCGTTGATAGGTCTTGACTGCAATCTGACAATATCCCATAAAAGATGGCTTCCATGGATGAAACCCTTACCCTAGTCATAGTTTTCTTTAAAGCTTACCAGCTAAATTCGCGCATGCACGCGCACACACACACACACACACACACACACACACATACACACACACACTTTCATCCTCCTCTTGACCTTAATAAGGCTGCTGGCATTTCGGGAATTTGCTGAGGTCACCAGAGACCAAAAGCAGTACACCGTGTATATGATAATGTGCGTGCGTGTGTGCGTGTCAGCAGAGTGTGTTGTGATAGAGGAAGGAAAGAGTCAACTGAGAAAGATGGAAGAGATAATCATCCTCCCTCCACCCTCCTCTCTTTCTCTCCCCTGTTCGCTCTTTGTCTCTCTGTGTCTCCTGTATCTACATACAATTAATATTTAACATTTAGGGCATTTTTCTGTCTTTCTTATCTAGAAAAACTTTCAGTGACTAAGCAGGTTGTGATGTGGTGTTGTGCTCAAGGACATTTTGGCAGAACGATGCGATCCCCCCATTTTTGGTGTATTTCGGTGTTTTTCTACACACAGGATATCCTGCACTGTGACTCACAGTTTATCTGTAGTGGTTTGGTAGCATTTTGGTACTCTTGCACAATCCTGCTGCAATGCAACCTGTAATATCAGGCCTTATGTTTTACACTTTGCACGCATAAATACACATATTGATACGCACCAACCCCAACCATTCTTCCTAAAGATATTCCCTTTTTCTGTATGTTGATTATTGTGGTGGAGATCTTTACCCATTGGTCCAAAATCTCCAATAATTGTTTACCTGGATTTTAATCTGAGGACTGTGAAGGTCATAGTTTCAGTGACCCTCCTGCCCTGTATGCATTATGTTTCTCTACTCATTTAAACAGGTTTTTTCCTTTGTATTTGTCACACACACACACACACACACACACACACACACACACACACACACACACACACACACACACACACACACACACACACACACAGGAAGCAACTGACTAATGAAGCATCATCCAAACACAAATACTGAATAAAGAGAGACTGTGCTTAAGCAGCTAGTGAGCTGCTCAGGACAGACAGGTACACTTAATGTCTCTCTCTGCTCATCTCTCCATCATCCCTCGCTGATCTTTTACTCCACTGCTTTTCCTGTTTCCTCTTGTGTTGCCGTATTTATTTATTTTTCTCTTTCAGACGAGCCTCATCACGAGTTTACTCTTCTGAATTTTCTCTTTACCAGGTCCATCTTTTCTTGCCACTTGTGCTTCCACACACAAAAGCACATATACATAAACTGTGTTGATTCCATTCAATCTCATTGGGTCTTGAACTTTTATAATTTCCTGCTCAGTTCATAGAAACAAAACCAAACACAAACATCTAGTCACTTGGCAGGAATGCTGGGATGTGTGTGTTTGTGTGTGTGTGTGTGTGTGTGTGTGTGTCTGCGTGTCTGTCTGTCTGTCTGTCTGTCTGTGTGTCTGAGGTCTTTATCTTCTTTCTACTGTCATGTTTTTAAACAAGTCACTCTTTTAACTTTTAAAATAGAATTTTCCCTGTGGATACAAGTATATGTAGCAAGTCAGTCAGAGGGAGAGATATTTAAACAAGACTGTAGAGTGATGAGAAGGACTAACAGAAGAAATAATCTTTCTTTCCTCTACTTTTTCTCAATTTTGCCACCATCCATCCAACCAACCAACCATAACTAGTACAGCAAAAGATCACAGTATGACACATCAGCTTGTGACACGCCACAGTAGATACAATACTAACCTTGGAAGAGTGTTGGAGGACCTGCCATGTTCAAACACCATCAGAGAAAAAAGGGAAAACCTGCCTGTCCAAGCCACTTGGCTCTCTGTTCACCCCCCTTTTTACATATTTTTCTCTGTCGATGTCTAAATCGGATCAGCTAAACTTTTTAAGCTGCTTAAAACATCGAAAGAATTCACTGGCACCTTGGCTTGATTAACACAACGGGCAGTAGGGTGGCTTAGCCTTTCTAGGGATTATGGGAAGAATTTAAATTTCTCAGCCTTTTTAAACATCCGCCGGACTGGAGTGATGACTTTTCAGTCCTTTAAGAAAAAAGCAGAGAGATGTCGTATATTCATTTGCCGCTCAGGGTTTGACTGATTAATCCGTTTTTTACCAAATCCTTCCAACAGAGAAGCTGAACTTTAACAAACTGAGAAGAAAGAAGATAGAAGGATGTGTGTTGAGAGACTGACAGAATAATTTACAGAGAAGACGAAAAGATATAGAGTCCAGGACAAAGATCTACATGAAGGGTGATGACTTGCACACAGACCACAGACCATTTTGTGAAACAGGCCCCAAATGTTAACATTAGATGAACCTATGGCCTAGCTAGCTTTGTACATGTTAACTAAGCTGACTTTTATTAAGCTACAACTCAGAGGGCCAGATTTACAGAGAAAAGTAAATGTAGCGTAATGAACACTTTAAATAGCTCTTACGTTTTGAGCAATTGAAATAATTTTTAGTCATCCATTATTTATGTGCTATTAATACACGTTTTATGGTCCTTTTTATTATTTATGTATTTCACTTAAACAATTCTGCGTAGCTCACTCTTTGCTGTCATTGACATTTCTCTAGAACAAAGTATTTAAAGTTATTTTATCTTACCAATGCTTTCCTTTTTAACGCACCTGATCTGTGTGCATCTGCTCTTTACTGGGGCAGAATATTTCTATTTATATAGTTATATAGTTATCATATGCAGAATTCTGTCTTCGAATTCAAATGCATAAAGGAGATAAAACACAGCAAAAGAATGCATCAGAAATGACGTAGAGATGCACCGATAGACCGACCGGTGACCGGAATTGGCCGGTTTTCACGTGCTCGGGCCATGACCGGCGACCGACAGGTCAGTCTGACATATGCCGATTTCATGCCGGTCAACGCTACAATGGACCTTTTTCACAGCAGACATTTTGACTTGTCATAGTAGGAAAAGCACAGCTGGAATTGATAACCTTAATGATGGCTCAATTCTATCAAGTGTCCCAGGAAGCTATTTCAGTGAGTCAGCATGCACAATACCAGGACCTCTCCTAAGTGGAATGCATCCATCATTAATGGTTTTCAATACACCTGTGTTTTTCCTACTAGGACATGTCAACATGTCTGCCGTGAAAAAGGTCTATGGACTGATGACATAAGTTATCCGAGTTACAGTTCTCAAGGACGCACGCACACACGGACGCGACAGCACAGTCTCTTTTTCCTTTCTCTCAACTTTTCCAACGCGTGTCGCGCGTACCCGCTTGCGGTGTGAAGCGCGTGTCCACGCTATTAATATGTAACATGCTACTAATATGTAACACCTGCAAGGAAAAAGTAGGGCGTGGAGGGACAACACCAAAAACCAAAATCACATTTCTTTAGTTGGATATTGGATGTGAAAAGAATGAAATTGTTCTAACATTGCACTTTATATGTACACACCAGGAGTAATTTCTATAGTTCTATTTTGTAGTGATCCATTATCTCTTCAAAAATTTTTCTAAAATTGGTATTGGCTGGCCTAACTCAAAGAAATTCGGAATCAGCCTAGAAAGTTGTAATCGGTGCATCTCTAGAAATGAGACATTAAGTAAATCTGTTTTGGAGTAGAGACTGGTAAATGGCTAAAAATGGTCCTTATGGTGCAGCCAGGTATGATTGGGATAGAGAGAAAACACAGTGGCATAGAGGAATCTGTTGCCATCACCACAAAGAGGTTGTCAGGTAGTTTTTAGCCGTGGGGTCCTATGGGAGGACCCTACAGTATTCAGGCATCGTCCAGGACAGCCTTGAAGTCGCTTTTACTTCACTTCCTGGGTTTTACTGTTGGAACGATGTGCAACTTTAAACGACAAGTCACTGTGGTTTATCTGACAACTTCCTTCCTATCTCTCTTAACTTCAAACACACACACACACACACACACACACACACAGTTTATCTGTGTAAACAAGCCTTTATCTTTATTTTCACCCGCAACACGAAACAGAAAAAAAAAAAACTTCTGAGTGCATCCTAAAGAGAGATTCTAAAAGAGGGAGGGAGAGATACAAATGAGAGCCATTTAAAGAGAGAGGGGGAAGTACTCCGTTAGTGAAAAGGGAAAAAAAGCAAACTCATCCTCCTTTGTTGCACACTCCTAGTGTTACAGAGAGAGAGAGGGAGGAACAAACAGGTGTGTTGTACTACCCTCTCACTCTCCCCGCCTCTCCTCCTCTCAGTGGGCGGGGCTCGGCTCCTGAGCGACTCTTGAAAGCAGCCAGTCGCCTCCTCCACTCTCAGAGAGAAATCTAAACCTGTCAGCTGCACTCCTCTCCTTTTCCTTTCGCCACTTTTTCTCCTCTCTCTTCTTCTTGTTCTTCTTCTTCTTCCTCCTCCTTGCTGTTGGGAGCAAGAGGAGTCAAGATGATGAAGGAGGTGTCCATCATGGTGGCATATGACGCTCATGTAGTCGACAGACCGGGTGAGGAGGACACCCTGGCTCGCTTGGTCGCCCACTCCAGACCTCTCAGAGCTCCCAGACCGGTGGTAGGTCTGTTCATTTTTTTTTTTACTGTCTTTCTGTCTCTCTCTCTTTCTTTTTCCATCCCTCTCTGGGTGTATATCTATTTAACTCTGATGGGAGACATTCCCAACCATTCCTTCTGACCCTTATCTCTTACAGTTTTTAGATAAGAGAAATGCTGTAGAGAGTGGAATTCACCTGCTTCTTTCTTTTTGATTGTTGGTTGTTTTTGTAAAAAAAATGTATGTCTTTATCATTTCTTTCTTTTTTTATTCTGGCATTGCTAAATTTGTTTATAAACGGAGGTAGCTAAGAAACTTTCTTTCCATGAGGTGGATGTTGTAGACTTATGTACGTGTGTGTGGGTGTGTGTTGTGTTCCTACTGAAAGTGTGTCTGATGTTTGAAGTTACAAAGATTTGTCAGTCAGTCCAGACGCACAGCTCCTTGTGTGACTGTCAGTTTGATTCAATTACCGAAATAAATTTGACATGAATGTAGAGTGTGTGTGTGTGTGTGTGTGTGTGTGTGTGTGTGTGTGTGTGTGTGTGTGTGTGTGTGTGTGTGTGTGTGTGTGTGTGTGTGTGTGTGTGTGTGTGTGTGTGTGTGTCTCCTCTCACATGGGTAATAGGCTTCCATGGCCTAGTTTTTCCTGAAATGTCCAGTTGGTTTGTCCTTATTTCAATATTCAAACTCTTGTACGGCCACTTTACTTAAGAGCAGATCACCCTTCTCCACACGCACGGCATCTCTTTCTGGTGGTATAATTCCCAGTATAACATTACAGTGTGCGATCTCGGTTTGGAGGTTTGGGACCAATTCCATTTTCTGCTGCAGGGATTCAGGTCAAGAATCTAAAAGTGGGCCTGCTACCATTTCCTGTGGCACCAGGCGTCTTTAATCGCATTACCTGAATCAATCCCTCTGGCCTCTAATATTTACACTGAAAGTTCTGCGAAGCGAGTATAAGGATGCATTTGCTGGTGCGAGCCCTGAAACTGCAAGTTTGTGTCTATCAGCAGCAACCATGTGTGTTGCTGTCTGAAGTGGCCTTGAGCAAGATGCTGAGCCCTGTACAAGCTCACTAGTTGTGTAACTCAGCAGAGCTTAAAGTTTGAGATGTTTTTCATACGGGGAGAGTTACTGAGAATGTCTGAATATATTAGAGAGTTTGACACTTTCCTCTAATACTGTTGATAATTTCTGATGTTGGTGACCTGAGAGTTGTAACTTATCTTACAGTTACTGTAAGTACAGACTGTAAGTCGCTCTGGAGAAATATATCAGCTACAAGATAAAAACAAAATATCAACCTAAAGGTCAGCATTCTCTCTGAAGGCAGGGAAAAGCCAGGGAGTTTTGTAATTGTGTCATTTTGTAGAATATATTTTGCACCATATTTATAAGTACATTGCCTCATATGGTTTTCAATCTATCTTGATTGACAACGAGACTAAAATACATCAACAAGCTGGGGGCCAGCAGATTTTGAGAAATGGAAGCACTCTGATGCAGTTTTTATTTGAAGGTCATTGAGTTGGGGATCATGGATGATTGTAGCTGTAGTTGTAGTCTGTATGTTTGAATAAAAGCCTCACCTCTATCAGGTAAGCACAGCCTAGTTTTGCATTGCGTTTCATTACACAGTCATGCTGTACTGTTTGTGTGTTTTAGGGGTGTAGGAGAGCAGCAGGTTGCATAATCAGTACTTCAGCTTGTCTGCCTGATTCCTGTTTTCATGTGTAACTCAATGAGAACAACACTTAAGCTTCACTGGCTGTACATGTAAAATACTAAATAAAGGTCGTAAGATCTGTTATACAAACAAACTCTTTCCTGTATTGTGCAATAACATACATGTTTTGGAGTTTGTGAGAAAGAGCCTTTTCTTTCTTATTGAAGTTCTCTATTTTGTATCAGCAGTGTTGTGTAAACCCAGGAGAACCATGTTCAACCTGCTTTAGTGTCCTTTAGCAAAACACTGAGTCTCTACCAGCTGCTGTTCTCCAGCTGACTCTGATCTCTAATATCTGCTCTCCTCAGCCAATCAGGGCTCATTGCTGTGAGGACTTTAACTAATTTAGAAAAAAGTGCAATCATTTTAGACTCAAAGTGATAATACATATTATTCTAATATTGAGGCAGAGATGGTTTTTAACAAAATTATGATGGGTAGAGAAAGAGTCATTGCAGCATGAAATAGCAAATAGAAAATTGTTAACAAGTTTAACAACACATGCAGCATGTGTAGTTTGTCTTTACAGAAAATAAAACATACCATTCTATGTGAAATGATTTGCACTTGTCATTTTATACCAAATGAAAGCAACCTCTTGGCTTTCTTAAACCTTTACTTCATGTATGTAAGTGTGTTGAAAATGAAAGAAAAAAATTATATTTACTGGCAGTTTGGGCTTGTTAACCTGCAGTGTCAAACCATCACATCACATACAGGAAGCATGGAAAATATGACACAATCAGTGTCTTTAGTTGGTGGGGTAGATTCATTCTTTAGGAGAATGCTTAAAGGCCATAAATGAGTGTGTGAGAGGAGGTGAAATGCACAAGCAAGATATGTCTTTTAGTAACGTGTGTGTGTGTGTGTGTGTGTGTGTGTGTGTGTGTGTGTGTGTGTGTGTGTGTGTGTGTGTGTGTGTGTGTGTGTGTGTGTGTGCGTGCGTGCGTGCGTGCGTGCGCAAGTCTCAAAATCAAATCTGGAGATGTTTAAAATCTCAGGAAACACATGTCATTCTCTCCTTTCTCTTTCACGGTCTCTTGTGCATTTCATTGACATTTTTGCCATTACTCTAGGACAGTTAGAAGTAGAGAAGCTAACAAAAGAAACCACATCTACTTAATCAAATAATCCCAAAAGGCCTGCTTTGGTCATATTTCATTGTGTGAAACATGAGCTATGTAAATTAAGGGTTGGACTGATGTATCGGGTCACAAAATACTTCCATCACTACAATTTCAGAATAGAGATTAAGTGTACTATAATGGGGCAAATTGTTTTTCAGAGGCCTTTTTACACCAAGACAAAAACAAGATTTTGGAGGCAAACATTAAAACTACATTTTTGACATGAAAATGATCAGATTAAACAACTCAGCTAAAACATAATTATAACATACATATTGACATAGTGTTGCTGCCATGTAAAAATCTTCTTTTCTCCTAAATATCAACTTTCAGGAACTAAAAAGGCCCACTTTTATCACATTGACCACCAAGAAGTAGGACAAACATTCATTTCAGGCAGCCCATTGAGTCACTTCCCCATATATAGCTGAAAATAAAACATGATAATGAGTAAAATTGGATTCATTTTTAGATTGCTGGCATCCAAATCACCTCACAGCACCGTGAGTGTGTAGGTGGATGTGTCGGTGCCTGCAGGGGAACACCACGTTCAATTGTTTTGTTACAATAAAACGATTATTAACCAGCCTGCAGAGACCAAGCTGCTCTTTCTTCCCACACAGATAACAGCAGAATGAGTCTGAGATCTGTTATCTCTCAGGGAATTGTGTGTCAGATAGATTTCAGTGTGGCATTCATTCACCTCAGTGGTTCCTGGGCTGTATAGGTCAAGGGTTAACCCGTAGGTCAGTGAGGAGGACAGGTAATGACTGGCTTCGTAGGCACTGTGAATAAGCAGTTGTTCAGTTTCATTCATCTGGTTTTCATTCATGAAGGACGTGTAATACAATGCTCTGCTTTTTAACTTGTTTATTGGTGCATTTTATTTACTCATTCTCCAGGATGTTCTTAATTTGTAGGCTGGACATTTTTACTCTTTTGGGGTTTCTTTTTGGGATTAAATTCAACTTTATTGAACATTGCACAGGTACAGGTGTTGAGACAGCGAAATGCTGTGTGTGTGTGTGTGTGTGTGTGTGTGTGTGTGTGTGTGTGTGTGTGTGTGTGTGTGTGTGTGTGTGTGTGTGTGTGTGTGTGTGTGTGTGTGTGTGTGTGTGTGTGCGTGTGTGCGTTATTAAACTTTTATTTTACAAGACGAGTAAATTATCATAGTAATGGCCTAGCTAACAAAATCGCTGTTAAGAACTGCAACAGTATAAATTTATATATGTAGATATAATATATATGTACAGTATATAGATAATAATAGTGTTAGTACTACAATGAGTAAGTGTAATTTATTGTTATTGTGTGAGCTCTGTAAACACCAAACTACAGCAGATTGTGACAAAGTATATCAGTTTTATTTAAAGTTATACGATCAGAAAGGAAGTATATTTATTGATTTATAGGAAAAATCAGCACAGCATTTAAGACACAGAAGACAATATGACTAAATGCTCAAATAAAGCTTAAAACAATAATCTCTGACATGCCCAAATAACAACAGTGAATGTGTAACACCTGTCTGCCACACAAGAAGTGATGAACTTTATGTTTTTGGTTGGTTTGGAATTAAAGGTCCCATGGCATGAAAATTTCACTTTATGAGTTTTTTTTTTAACATTAATATGCGTTCCCCCAGCCTGCCTATGGTCCCCAGTTGGCTTAAAATGGTGATAGGTGTAAACCGAGCCCTGGATATCCTGCTCTGCCTTTGAGAAAATGAAAGCTCAGATGGGCCGATCTGGAAGGTTACCTCCCCTTTCTCTGCTTTGCCTGCCCAGAGAATTTGGCCCACCCATGGGAGAGAGACATCGTGGCTTTCAAACGAGAAAAGTGGCAGTTGGTCAAGGCCACACCCCCACCCTCCACCTTGCCCCCCCCTCTCTCCTCCTCAATAGCTAGAGACACAAAAATGGCACATCCTAAGGAAAGCTCATTGTGGGACTGGCTCTAGTGGCTGTAATTCTGCACCAAGGCTGAATTTCGGGAAAGAGACTTCAGATACAGTATTAGGGGACCACTAAGGTCTATAGAAAAGCATCCAAAGAGCACCATGTCATGGGACCTTTAACAAAATAAGAGTAACACAAGAAGTGACACAAATATTTAAACTAGTTTGTATTCTTGTGGATCAGCATTTAGAACACAGTTATGAGTTTGTATTCAGTTTTATTTCCTTTATTATTTATTTATACATACACATTTACACATGTAACACATGCAAGACACACAAGAAAAAAAAATAGCATACAGTACTGAACAGCAGCCATTTAATGTGAATAGAGAAAAAACACACACAAAAACAAAAAAAAAACCAAATTTATATCCGTAATGGAAACAAACTGACAGTCACACAAGGAGCTGTGCGTCTGGACTGACTGACAAATCTTTGTAACTTCAAACATCAGACACAATTTCAGTAGGAACACAACACACACCCACACAAACATACATAAGTCTACAACATCCACCTCATGGAAAGAAACATGTAGTCTCAGAGGAGGGGGGTAATGTGACAGACTGACCTGGAATCCCCAGCCCTAACTGTGGGCGCTATGGCAACGCTGTTTCTACACAGGGGAGATAACATTACCACCCACCGGAAGAGCACGCACACAAACACTATACACACACACACACACACACACACACGCAGTTCATCAATGTTGTCTCATATTTCATTGCTGTTTGGTTAAAACCACAAAGCTGATATTTTGGTTGTATTGGTATTAGTAGTTAGTTGTATTGGTATTAGTAGTTAGGTGTATTAGTATTTTATGTGTTCAGGGAGTTGCATGACCCTGAGTCTCTAAATGCTTATTTAAAAGAGAATTCCAGAGACAGTTACACCACAAAGAAAATTGTTGGCTTACTAACTAAATTTCTTATATTTTGGCAGATACTTTATGTGCTATTTCCATGTGAAGTTAAACTTATTCTGGCTTTTTGTATGCAACCTGCTATAACTTAAAGGGTAACTAGCATGGGTTTTAGAAATATTTAAAGGTCCAATCAGTATTTTTGACCACATACATTAAAGTAATATTTACATGTAGTTGAAGAAAGAGACCTGTAGAAGAATGAAAAGACCTTTTTTTCTGAACCTGACTTAATTGAAAATATAGCTTGTTTTACTCCACTTAATAAGTTTTGTTGTATATTAAAAATACTTGTTAATCAGTGTGGGCATAATGCCAGTATCCAGTCCTTTGTGTTTACATTTGGATTACCGATTGTGCCTTAAAACATTTTTACCTTTTTAAAGCATGGACAGTTGAAGTTGCATTGAATTAATCACTCCCATTTTGCACTTTACAGACAGGGTTACATATTGTTTACTAAATGAAACTGCAGTGGTAGCACCACGGTGAGGCAGAGTGCTCCTCTTGTTGGCTTCATGACTGCATCAGAGTCTTGTCTGTACATCATCCCAATTTCCATAATGTGAATTGAAAGTTTCTGTTTGAGAAGAATTCCAATAATGAAGGCGAGTCCCTGATTTACAGTCAAACGTTCTGTAAATGTGCAATGTGGGTCTCTTGCATGTTCACATCATATAGTGTGAAACTAGCACATGTAGAGAACAACATACAGAAACATGTACTGGTCAGAAACATAAAGTGCAGGTTGTGCAATACAACATAGAAACTGTGCAGCACGAACCACAATACCAAACTGTTTCAGCAGCAATATTCAGAGTTAGTTCAGTTACTTTTGAGCTTGTGTTACAAGGATATATGTTAATGTATTGGCTGTGTTGTAACCTCTGACCCTTTCAGTTCCCTTTAATGTTGGTGATCTCAAAACTGAAGCTTTTTTTTTTTTTTTTTTTACCACTGAGTAAAATCATTGAGTTAAAAAAAACTAGCATTTTGACACATTTTCGACATACCCTTTTGAATATGTACTGTAGTATAAATATACGAGTGATAACTGGATGTTTTTGTTTTTCTGACTCTTACTTTAGCTGCAGCTGAGCTCTGATCCCTCTACTTAATTGTCAAATGGTGTATTTGTCTCGGGGAAAACTGCAGGAAAGTGATGTTATTGCTGAGAGAAGTAGGCTGTTAGACGGTTGCTAGTTTGAATCCCACTAAGAGAATTAGAGCCGGAGAAGAGTTATTTCAGTGGGAACTACTGAGCATGATTACTTTTGAAAATCGCTACACTGATCAATATTATAAGCCAAAATGTTGCTTTTTGTACAAACCTCAAGTTTTGTCTCTTAAAACAATAATGAGATTTTATCAGGCAGCTTTCGCTGCATAAAAGATAAAAATAATGACGTCAACAACTTTCCTGGTGTTTTTAGGTTCCAACCAAAAAGCTGAAGAAGTTTGAGAAGGAATATCAGACACTGAGAGAGAGCCAGCTGCAACAAGAAGACCCCATCGACCGATTCCAGGTAGGATGTGTGCATGGACAATCTCTTTCTCTCTCTCTCACACACACACACACACGTTAAAATATAAGATAACTGACTTTTTATACAGTGTATTCATGTCGGAGCAACCTTGTTTCCTGTAGGTTTTAATTGAATAACTTATCAGGTAGTGCTCAGTCTTAGAGATGGTAAGAAAACGCTTGGCTCTTTGATATATTTTTAAGTTTATGATGTAGTAAGTATTTGCTAAAATTAGCCATGTTTCTAAGATTAGAAATGTCCTGTGAATAGAATACTGTTTTATCAAACTGTACCTTTGTTAATATTTGTGACACTGTCCTGGCTAGAAAAGTGATTTTTCACACAGCACAAACTTTTATCATTATCAAACATCTATAATATTTATTTTTGGCAAAGCTGCCTGGTGTCAGATTTTTTTGGCTGCTGAAAGTGACTTTATCTTCAAATGTAAAAACAGGAGAGGTGGGGCAGATATTTAGAGATTCAGACCGTCAACAGAGAGCATCTCTTCCTTTCATTTGTATTATTGCATCAGGATTTCTTTCCTTTCTTTTTCGTTTAAATCTGTCATTTTTGTTTTTCCAAAATCAGCTCAGGAAACAGTTTAATTAATTAGCATTAGATTAACTGACATAATTAGAGCTGTTCAGATTACATTTTTATTGTCTTCAGATTTTTCATAAAAATTAAAGAAATACTGTAGTTATGATTTTTTAAAGTTCATCTCTAATATATACCCACTGCTCGTGTACTGTAGTATGTGAAACCTAAGCATACATCTTTTCTAAGTAGTGGACAGAATCTTAGTGAGAGATTTTGTACTGTTCAATCTAACAAGAAGTTTATATTTAAGTTGTAAAGGCCCAGTTCTTCCTTTCTGTTGCTTCTCGGAAAGGCACAACAAATTAGGTTACTAACTTTTCAGAGCTCCCAAAACGTTTGTTTCTTAGCAAGAAAAAAATAATATATCCGGCGGCTAGTTTATTGGGTGGGATGGGGGGGGCACTATTCCTGTATGGTTCTCAGCATATTGAACTGCTGATAAGAATAGATAAAATTTGTTAGACCATGACAAGAGACCAAAGTATTTTGGCTTAAAAGAAAGTCCTAATCAGGATATGCAGAGGTTACAATGACCGATAAACCCAGAAAAATGTTTTGGAAAGCAGTTTGTTCCAGTTTTCTTTGCAATTACTTGTTAGAAACACCTCCCCTCTTTGACCCTCACCTTCGTAATGCTGTTTCAATGTTTCCACACACATTTAAGCCATATTCTAGATGTATAATTGGCTGGCCTTGCAAGGGAAATGGAAATCCTTAATTAAATAACCTAAAAAAATTCGTGATATGAAGCTAAATTCCCAAAATATTTTGCAGCCGTCTGCTTGTGTCCTTGGATGTCCTTGAAATGTTAGGATACAAACAAGAAACCTGCCTTCTCTTAGCTAAACACATTATTGAGCAGTTCACTTGTCAGTAAAACTCTGAACAGCTTGATGAAATATCCCAAAAGTAGGACCTGTGAGGGGATAAAATAAAATATGAATCAAGACAAGAATAAATGAAGTATTAGAATTAAACATTCAAGTGAAATTATGAAACACCAAAATAACCAGTGTGATATGTTGGTGTAAACAGCAGCGCTGTATAAGCTGCTGGTTCTGGGGGGAAGGAAGGAAGGACTTCTATTGTTGATAAGATGTTGGACCAGAGCCATCTTCACTGCAGCCAGTGGAAATACTTTCTTACAGAGCACGAGACAAAAAGAACACAAAGCAGAAATGTTGCTGCTTGTAATTTAGCACAGGTTTTAACCATACACGTTTATATTGAAGGAATTACTTTTGGATTTGAGTTACTTTACTTTATAGTTACTTTCAACAATTCAACATTTTTATATATTTTTTATACTCCAACTTCAGGTATGTACTCAGTGTTGGAGTGTTTGGGGTGTGTGTTTGTATTGTTCTTGTTCGCTTTATATATTTAAAAGTCTGTGATTATTTTTATTGGCTGCTTTCAATGTTCATCTTAATACAAAATAAAAGCATTGAACAAAAGGAATTAAAGGACAGCAAGAGGGAGAGAGTGAGGCTGGGAAGACGTGTTGGAGTTTAGTCTGTGCTGCTGGAGGCTCGATATGATGAAATTGTGACTGTGGACAGCAGCACGGTAAGCTGCCTCTGCTCCAACTAAGATTTTAATATGAGAGATGTTGTACAGGTTCCTACGGCTTTTACTAATCTTAATTGATTATTCCTAGACATTAAACCTTGAAATCTGTGAGTTTTTTATATTTTTTTGTGGTCGATGAGAGTTGACCATGTTGACTGAAGTAGACTGTTTAGCAAGATATTAAGACGGCTGCAGAAGAACCTCCCATCCACAGTAACTAAGATGATTTAGGTCTTTTCTCTGTGTGCCCAAATTAAACATCACTTCTCTCCTCACAGGAAGTTATTAATTTAATCTGAAGAGCAGCATACAAATGTCTGTGTATAGATGGATGTTCAGGTGCATGTTTGTTTGAACTTTGTGAGCTGCTTTCTTATACTTGCATCATTATATACAAGGGGCTCTTGCAATTTGGCTTAACTGTACTGTTTATTTATATGACGTGTGGGCATACATATGTCTGTGCGCGCGTGCGTGTGTGTGTGTATAGTGAGTATAGTATAGTGTAAGTAAAGTTAACGGGACAGGATATCAGGGTCAGGAGACCACTCCTAACTGTGTTAACTGTTTTGTCACATTGAGGAATGGCCGTCATGTGAAACTGTTTATAGGCAGACTAGTGGAGTCATGAGACTCCACTAATGGTCTACAATAGGGACTTTAAGAGGTGTGTGTGTGTGTGTGTGTGTGTGTGTGTGTGTGTGTGTGTGTGTGTGTGTGTGTGTGTGTGTGTGTGTGTGTGTGTGTGTGTGTGTGTGTGTGTGTGTGTGTGTGTGTGTGTGTGTGTGTGTGTGTGTGTGTGTCATCATTTTGCAGATGCTAAATGTTTGTTTACATTACAGCATTCACACAAACCCTCATTCTGTATTAAGATGTAACTAAGAAATAACTGGAGCTTGTGCTCTAAAGTATCTATCTTTCTAACATAATGATCTGTGCAAGAGTTTAGATTGACATTACAGACATTAATTAATTGTCCAACTGTGTGTGTGTGTGTGTGTGTGTGTTTGTGTTTGTGTTTGTCCAGAGGGAGAACCGTCGTCTTCAAGAAGCCAGTATGCGACTGGAACAGGAGAATGACGACTTGGCCCATGAACTGGTCACCAGCAAGATTGCCCTTCGGAACGACCTTGACCAGGTAGCATAGCAACTCCACAATATAGTAGTATTTTTTCCCAACTGCTAACAATAGTTGTTTTGTACATGGAGCATGAAGCATACATTCCAAATGCATATTTGAAATATTAAATAAAAGGGTCTCTCTCTCTCTCTCTCTCTCTCTCTCTGTCTCTCTCTCTGTGTGTGTGTGTGTGTGCGTGCGCTCAGGCAGAAGATAAGGCCGATGTTCTGAACAAAGAGCTGCTGAGCACCAAGCAACGTCTGGTGGAGACGGAGGAGGAGAAGAGACGACAGGAGGAGGAGACTGCTCAGGTAACATCTGCACTCTGTTCACCCTAACCTCGTTAAGCTCGGCGTAAACGAACTACAGGCCTTTTTGCTCAATTGGCTTAATGATCTCTGCAGTCAAAGCTTTGTTTATTATACTGTAGTTTGTTATTAAAACACAGAAATGTGACCAATTGTTTATGAAGCAACACAGCACGTATCTACTCTACTGTGCTTAATGGCTATAATTACTTAAATAAATATACAGTAAGTCACCCTGTTACAACAGAATACGTATTCTGGTAATTAGAGCATAAATCCAATAGAACTATAAAATAAGTACTATATAGATACTACTATATTAATATAATTACCATTTAAATGATACTCTGTAGTTTTGTATTTAGTGTTGATCAACAGCGCAATCAAACCCCCAATGGAATTCATGGCCTCTATTTTTTTTACCATTTATGGCATTTTTAAAGCTCAACTTTCAGTCTAACACAACCTTTTCTGTGAGTGGTGATTACTATTGATCACCAAAGTGGCAAATATTGGTAAATTTTTTGATATAATTATGCCTAAAAGGAGATTGATGCAGTATACTATTTACCAACAGTTGCATAATAACTTCTGTACAGTGGATGTGGGAATTTTACAAATTCTTACCAAGGCTATTTTATCACCCTGGCAAATGTATAACATGATGTTATAGTGTTACATCAGCTCAGCCTCCTCATTAATGTACGATATACATTTTTGCCATCTTATTTTGTTCCCTTCCCAGCTGAAGGAAGTGTTCAGGAGGGAGCTAGAAAAAGCAGAGCTGGAGATCAAGAAAACCACAGCGATCATAGCGGAATACAAACAGGTTGGACAGTTGTAATGACTTCAATTTCATCTGCTGTTTTTAAAATGGAAAAAAAAGTTGCAATCCACATTTACTTTTCGTATAATATTCACAGTTTATTTTTGTGAGCAATTTGCAGTGCAGTGTTCTGTAAATATAGGTCATATTATTAGTAGTAACAGTAATAACGTTTGTACTCTCATTAAAATTAGCATTCTGACTGTATTATTATTATTATTATTATTGTTATTATTGTTTTAATTTTATTTGTATAATGTATGCTATATCCCTCACTGCTACACTAACTGTTTACATAGAGTTACAGGGTAACACAAATTGAACTACGTACCAGGTGAAGCCCAAATAACACAGATTGTTTTTCTTGAATATGTGGAGATATGTGTGTGAAAAGAGTTTTGATGGAGTTAAAAAATTAAGTAATTCAAATGTGTCATCTCTGTATAAAACCCAACTTCCTCTCCGTGTTTCAGATCTGCTCCCAGCTGAGCACCAGGCTGGAAAAACAGCAGGCGGCAACAAAAGAAGAGCTGGACATCGTCAGGGTGAGATCACACTGTTAACGCACTGCTGCTGTAGAAGGTAGCAGATGCAAGTTAGTGAGACTTTCAATCTCTTAACACCACAATATGTTGCATCAGAGAACAAGGTAATTTGCAAAACTGTTCTGTCTTTCAGTCCAGTTAAGACAAGCTTAGCTTGGTACATTATCACACCCATATAAAACCCGATTGCACAAATGATCCCACGCCGCTCATTTAGCCCTTGTCAAACATGTGATGTTGCTCTTCGTAGGTGTGGCAGTGTATCACCTCAGGCCTGAGGAAAAGAGATCAGGACATTATTCCTAATGTCATTTTTTGCCAGTTGAAACAGAAAGTTGTAGCGGGACATAACACAGGGAGGCAACGATATAAAGTATTCATGAGAGAAATACTGTACGTTATTATCAGTGAGTGTTAATGTAACACTTCCTCTTATGCCACGGTGATGGCTGGTTTACCACAGGCAATGGTATCATGACACTAAGGCAGTCATGAGCAGTTATTTGAAAGATTTACTGTCATTTACATTTTTATAATAAATATGTGACTTGTAAGAGATGTAGAGAAACCTAATTCAGAGATAAACAATGTAAATGTATAAATGTGCTTTGATTCACTGCTACAGCATGTTAGCTTTGGCTGAACTGTGCATTACGTTTTTGTACGCAACAGAGATGTTGGTTGTAGATGGCAGGGTGGAGCTGGGCATGCAGTGTGATGAAACTGTGGATTAAACTTTCCCTTGAGCAATGAGTACATGGCAGGAATAATCTATATTCTAACCATAACCCTACCTGTGAGGTCCTAGGCCCCATGATAAAGTCAATCAAAGGAAAAGATGGATCACATACTCCTAGTCCGCATGGACAAAATATGCATCCACTGAGTGTATGATTGGTTTGCCTGTAACAAATACAGTATAAACAACAAAGAATATTATTTTTCACCTACTGCATAACAATGAAGTATTCTAAAACATCTGGTGTACACCAGATGTGTTCTCCTGCTTTAGCACAGCACTTATTTGTAGCATACTTTCTACCTGATCTCACATGTCTGCAAAGTATGTTCACCCACCAACCTCTGCTAACATACGTGTGTTTCTGTGCCCGTGCAGAGTAAAGTATTGGGCTGTGACCACTGTAGAGACCTGTTCACAACCCTGGGGTCCCTCCAGTCCGCGTCCCCCGGCAGGGACAAGACATCCACCGAGCCGCTGGACGAGGAGAAGGACGGACTGAAGGAGCAGCTGAGGCACCTGGAGCTGGAGCTGGCACAGACCAAACTGCAACTGGTGGAGGCCAAGTGCCGCATCCAGGTCAGAAGCACCAGGGAGAGACAGTGATATCATATAGTAATAGCTGTCTGTAGGAGTACTCTATAGGAAATAGAATAAGTAAAACTGTCATAAAGATCTGAGTCAGTATCACAAAGAAAAAACTGTAGAGAATTGTATTTGTAAGTATTATTAACATAACTGAGTTTATTACCCTATAACTTAGCTAACTATAGCTTAGTCAGAAACAAGGACACCAAACCATGCCATGCTAGCTGCTCTGTAAGGCTTAATTTTTTAGCTAAATGCTAACGTCAACATGCTAACAGTGACAATGTTAAACTTCATGACCCTAAAAACATAACATAATAAAGACATGATACAGTACACACTGTACAACCACAGATGGGATGTGATATTTAGAAGGATACGCCAAGGAGACAGACCATTAAGTGTATTAATACACAGGTGCATTGAAAAGACTGTTGCTAGTTTGGCTGCTAATTTAAATTGTCAGTTGTCATAAACTGCTCATGTGTGATTGGAGATATGTTCAGTAGGTGCACGGTCCGCATAGCACATGACATGAAACGGTGTTTTGCTGACTCCTTGTCTCTCTGCAGGAGCTCGAGCACCAGCGGGGAGTCCTGATGAACGAGATCCAGGCGGCCAAGAACTCGTGGTTCAGCAAGACTCTGGGCTCCCTGAAGAGCTCTACCTCCTCTTCCTCCAGCTCCACATCCCAGACCCCGTCCTCACCAAAGGAGGGCCCCGCGTAGACCACCCTCCCCTCCATCTCTCCTTCCCCCTGCAGGATGCACACTAGAGCAGAGGAACACAAGTTGAAGAAACAAGCAGTGGAGAAATGCAGTATGCCTTTTTTCATCCAGTGGCAATGCGGAGCTCGACAGCTTCTTGGACTGAAAATAGCTGATAAGATAAGGGAGGAAACAGGTGGAGGACTGGACCTGCCACCTGTCTTTCACTTAATGTTTACGTTTGAGTGAACAAAAAAAAATGTCTGTTTACCTTCTCCGCTTCACAGGGGATGAGACAGGTGACGGTGAACCATCAGTGAGGCTTGAAGTTGATTTAGAGTTCAGTGGTCGTTGCTGACACTTTGTTGAGTTCCCATAATAAGAAAGCTGAATTAACATACACAATGGCATCCCTCATGTAGGTGAATAATGTAGCTCCACCTTGTGGTCAGACATTGCTACTGCAGAGTTATAGTCATTTTTTTTCTGTGTGAGATTATGTTTTTAGGGAGATTAAGTCTCACAATTTGGACAATATTTCTAATGTTAGTGATTGAGCTACATATGCAGAGATATTATACGTTCACTGCATAGAAATATAGTGATCTATATTAACCATCTTCAGCGCCGCAAAGCCACAGCACTCTGAAAAAGGAATACTGCATTCAGTCTTAAACAAGAACAACACAAAAAGTTGAATTTCTTTATAGTAATATAACGTAAACAATGTTGTCATATAAATATGTATAACTAATTATTGATTTTTGTAATAATCTTGTACAGTTCTTTAAGAGAAGAAAACCCAAGGAAAAGTTATTTGTTAATTTTCTTTCTTTCTTTTTTTTTACCGTTTGGAATTTGAATGTCATCTCTCTAGATGTTGACGTAAGCACAGTGTGTGATCGAGCCGGTGGAGTCCAAATGCTGAGAACCAAGGTGACAACCTGCAGAGATCTTAATGGGTTTAATTTCGCTGCCGTTTCTTCAGTCATGGGTTGAACTGACTCACGGTGTGTAATATCACCATAACATGTACTGATTAGATTTGATTTAAAATCACAGTTCCAGCTCAGGCTTGTAATTGGCATTTTAATTTTCTATCACTACATGCAGATTTTTAAGCATGCAGCCATCATTTTTTGAATAGCTGTGATCAGAAACGGACACTTTTGCCTTTCTATGTCTGTTCCATCCTTTTTATACTTTTAATGATTTATTTGGAATTAGTATAACACAATGCCACACAAGTCTCCTAAAAGGTACATGCTAGAGTACACATTAACCTTAGTTTTACATTTTCAGTTTTGAAATGTTTTTAACGGTCTCTGGTGTCGGCATTAGGGTTGGAGTTGTCAGGGCTTGGGATTTTCTGGCATTTGTTATTTTACAGACGGAAAATCCATCACAGTAATCATGCAGTCAGCACATTAAAGTAGGTAACTCTATAGTACAGTATATGCTCTAAAGTCTCCGTTACATAGCACAATTCATCCCTAAATAAACGCCTAACATAACATTAATAAGCAAGATTAGGGTGCAATTTTCCCACATCATTGCCAAACCGTCCTAAGGCCATTTGCACAGCTGCGCCAACACCTTCTTTGTCAGGTTAACACAACACACTTTTTAATTAATACTTTACGCAATGAGAACAGCTTGTAGATCACTAAATCTTCCCTGTGTCCATGGTGGACTGTTGGCTGTGTTTCTCAGTGCTAACACATTAGTAAAAACTGCATGGATTGATACGAGCCAACTACTACTGTAGTATCTTGAAAGTGGGAACTTAAATCCGGTCTAAAGCTAAATAGTAAAAGATCTTAAATGATGTAAAGTTAAATTTAGCAGTTTTCTTTAAGTTTTCTGTAAATTCAGCCTTGACAAATTAATGTCTCACTTACTGGATATTTACATGGGACTGCTAGCTAAAAAGTTCAAACTTAATTCACAACCTTTATTGATTTTGACAGAATATAAAAAAAAAAAACTACAAACACTTTCTACTTATGTTGCTGGTTGCCAGTATGAGTGTGAGGACCACAGCCAGTGATATACAGTAAGGACACAAGTATTATTTTGCCGTCTGTGTACTAAGTTGACAAATATAATTGGCCAAAAGGTCTGTTTAGCTTTAGGTGGAAAGCTGCAGTGTAGATGCCAAAATGTGCTGCTTTATTCTCCCCTCTGGTTGTCACTGTAATCAGCCTTTGGACTCTGACCAAGCCCATGTGTACTTGTTTGTGTGTGAGTGTGTTTTTGGATGTGTGTGTGTGCACGTGTGTGTTCTGCAATGTAACCAAGTGGTTCAAGTTGAAATGGTTCCTTCTTCACGTGGCTGCCTTTTTTGTTGATGACTGAAGCCGTTGGCTGATGAGAGAAAAGCCATCTGACAGTTGGAAAAAGTCTGAGAGAGTCAGCTGTGCCATAAGAGCCCCCCCTCTTCTCCGTCCCCAGTGGTCTTCCTCCGTGCTCCCAACGACCTGAACCAACCATGTCATCTGATCCTATTGACAGATCTGCTGAATATCATTTTCAGCAGCCTGTTTGACACATTTCCACCAGGAGCCTCCCAGTACGACCACTGAGCAGCTCGACTGGAGGAAATGCATCAATATCATGGAAAAGTAGAAAAAGGAAGCTGACTATCATTGATTCCAGGTGTGTGTTTTGCATTTCCAGGACATTCCTTCTTCACTATCGTGCATCATTCTTGTTGGTCACACCTGTGACAGTTACAAAGTCGTACAACCAGTTTAATGTCAACTGTGGCCAAGTTGGAGAGAGCTCCTCGTCTTTTATGTGCACTAACACAACATCAATATTTTAAACACTATTTCAAGATGTGCGTTTGTTTAAAAGTTATCCTGAGCACAGAGCATAATTATTTTTTAACTGATGATTATTGTTGCTGAGAGGACAGCTGCCAATTTAATATACACTCTAATTCACTTCATTTCAATGATGCAAAAGCAGGCGACCAGTCTGATTTGAGGTGTGATGTTTGTTGTGTAGTTTACAGTTTGCTGTAACACCACAGTCCTGTTACACAGAGAGGGACTGCTCCTCAGCTGGTCCGACTCTAACACTGTTTGCTGTACAGTAACTGTCTGACCTGCATTAATAAATTTCAGTTTTTCTGTTCATGCACTTTGAGCTTTTATTGAACACAAAATACTGACTGATTATTCATTTTAGGAATGATAAAGGATCAACATAGGAAGTTTCCAAGTTCTACATGACATCCTGTCACTGACTCAATTAGAAGCACAAGCTAACAAGCAACACAACAATAAACAGGATTTCATCTGCCAATACAAACATCAGAGAAACTGGGAGTTGTTTCCCTGACATCAAATATGGTTAAGAAAAAGTCTAATTACTACAAAGCTTAATTAAAAAAAGAACAGGGACTGGAATGACTTAACTGCAAATGTTAATGGCAGTTTGGTATTAGCACTGTCTTTAATCAAGACTTTGTGCCAGGATGCATAATGTTTAGACGCTACTGCAAAATCTGAGCGAGACACAAAAGTTAAAACATTTGGGATTATCTGTTATGTTTTTCTTCTTTTTGTCAATGGTTATCTTAACAGAGATAATAACAGTATAAGTAAGCCCCAAAAGAAAAATGATTAAATGATTAAAACTTCTATTTAGTCGATTTCTACACTGTTGCATGACAGAGGAGAATACTGTTGGAACTTGGATTTTGAGTTTGTTTTCCATTCCAGAAGAGCACAAGTGATACTCAGTCATTATTGAACCAACAGTGCAATTGGGCTCTAAATATTTCGTGGACTCGTTTCTTTGGGCCCTCTGCAGTCTACTCAGTGGTAGATTCAATAGGTTAAACTGTGATTAGTCAGTCCATAGTATGTTCAACTGATATTCCAATAATGCTAACCCTAGACTAACCTATTTCTATTGTGAAGTTTGAAGGATATCTTTATTAAAGCAACACGTTGCCTGTTAATTCCAGCTTTTTTTAGGCTGCATTATTGTGCACTTGACACTGAAACAGGATCTGCACACATTTTCATTCTTCATTTTCATTCTTTTCTTTGTCTCTTTCTGCCCTTTCAATTGTCAGTCTAGTTGAACCATTGTACACTTTTTTGTTTTACATATACAAAACAAACCCTTTATACAAAATAACATCTATTTGTAAAGAGGACTTAAAAGCATGAAAGACCATTCAGAAATAAAGAGTAGTCCTTTCAGGATCCAATCAATCTTTTGTTGCAGGAGATTCCAAACTTTAAAATGGTAGTTTAAATATAAACTGTTTTTTTGTAATTCTTTACATCATTCGAAAGTCCCAGTTTCAGTCAAATCAGATTTGGTTTATACATATAGCCATCTTGGACCTTTGATGGGCATTTCATTACAGTTGGACAAGATATAAACATCTGCTGACATCTGCTGTGCTAATCCTTACTATTCTCTGGTTTCAATGTTGTTTTTCTTCTCTGGTCTCTGTCACTGAGCTCATCGAAGTAACTATCAGCGGCGCGAAGCATCTGGATGACAGCGGTGAGTAGCAGGATGTCACAATTCTGGTCCAACTCAAACTCTTTGCTGTAGTTCTTCACCGGAACAACACAGGACATCGGCACACCAAGCCGAGCGCTGACCTCCTGCATCTGGATCACAAGAGATTCAGATGAGGGTAGTTTCTTTTTTGACACATTGCATTGATTTAAGTTAAGTCACTTTTTTTTTTTCTTTTGGTCCACAACAGAAAGGTTGATTGTGTTTCATTTTTTTTTCATTTCTGTAGGCTATTATTACCCATTACAATTCAATGAGAATGTTATTATTGTATACCTAAGCCATTACTGTACACAAGAGAAACAAACTGGATGAGATAACAAAACTTTTAAAAAGTTAAATAAAATTCAGATTTGATGTTACTGTGTGGCTTATATCCTTCCATCAAGGCCAGCCACAACTAAGAATCAAACTGCAAATATGCCTATTTACAGGAAATTTAAAGTTGATCTCACAATCTCCTCGATGTAGCCACTCTTATAAATGTTCGTTACATCCTGTGAGACAAAAGAGCAGGCTTCATCCACTTTAGTCAGCAGGATCAGCTGAGGAATCCCTGGAAACAAAAACAAAAAAAGTTAAAATACTGTTTTTGACTTTGAAAAAAAGAAAACTTAAGACAACCTGTCTCTCTTTCTGTGTATCTACTGTACTGCAGTACAGTGAAGCTACTAGTTTGTATAGTTACTAGTTATATTGCTACTATTCCATTAAAGTTCTATTTGTTTTATTTAAGTTTTCTATTATTTTGTGATATGTGTATGCAGCCATGTCTTACGGTATGTTCTGTAGTTAGTATGAACTGCTGTATTATGTTAGCAGTCCATACATGTTTTAATAGTTTGTAAGTATCAAACAACATACACTCACCGGCCACTTTATTAGGTAGACCTGTTCCACTGCTCGTTAAACATAATATCGCAGGCCCATACAGAATCTGCGTAATTTATTCAAGTTATCAGCAGTGATCCAAAATGAAAATCTGCTGAATTTAGCTCACTGTGTTTCTGCTTGTGGTGGAGATGTGTTAACATTCTGAGTTTAATTTCATTTTTTTCAAAATATGTGGGGAATTCTGCGTCCGCAGATTCCGTCTGGCCTTGCATCAGCCAATCACGTGGCAGCAACTCAATGCATTTAGACGTGTAGACATGGTCAAGACTGCTGAAGTTCATGCTTTAGAATGGGGAAGAAAGGTGATTTAAGTGACTTTAAATGTGGCATCAATGTTGGTGCCAGATAAGCTGGTTTGAGTATTTCAGAAACTGCTGATCCACTGGGATTTTTACACACAACCATCTCTGTGTTTTTTACAGAGAATGGTCTGAAAGATGTACCTAATAAAATAAAGTGGCAGATGAGTATAGGATCAAAATATGTACATAGTACACGTATTGTATACAGTACATGAATGTATATTACGGCAGTGTTTCCCCATAACTGTACAGACGGGAACCCCCGCCAGACCAAATGGCACAAACAACGCATGATATCCATTGTGTTTCCCCTATATTCATTTGAGGCACACTGCCGTTCTGCAGCGACGCACTGCTGTGTGTCCATGAACAAGGCAACCGTCTGTGGTTAGTTCACACCTGTAACAGCAGGACAGTCAAGTGTGTTATCTAACAAACTGCTAAAGTCAGTTTAACAGGTAAAGCAAAGATAATGTTGGTTACAAACAGGCTCCCTCGGTAATAACCTAGGGGAAGCACTGTACGGTTATAGAGAACAAAATTAGTATCTAATCTAGTATTTTTTGTAGAGTTAATGACTTATCAGATAACATTTTACTCCGTGAGGTCTGAGGATGCAGTACGTTAGATTCATTTTCACTAACCCATCGAGTTGACCTTTCTGCGGATAGCTTCCAGCTTCAGCTCCAGTTTTGTGGGCATGATGGAGACCTTGCAGGCGTCAGTGACATAGACCACACAGTGGATCTCATCCTTGAGCCCCGGAGACTTACGATAGCCGCTGGCCTCCGGATGCAGAGGAGCAGAGGGGTTGAACTGAGTCATACAGGTGAAAGAAAAGGACAGTTTGTTACAGAACAGAGCTACAACCAAATGATTGCATTGTCATGTGTTTGTTTATTATCCTGCTGAATGTAACAAAATGCTCTACCTGATAACTGTCTGGCAGATGGCCTTTGAGGATGCTGATGATGTCATCAATGTCAAGCCCAGCCCCCGTGTTTTCCTCCAATCCCATGGTATCACACAAGATGATTGGCAGAGGTTTTCCTCCTCGTCCAGCTTTCACAGAGTAGGTGCGAAACTGTCAGGTAAGGAGTTAAGGTAAGTAATGGATAGGGCTGGGCAATATATCGATATTATATTGATATCGTGATATGAGACTAGATATCGTCTTAGATGTTGGATATCGTAATATCGTGATATGACATAAGTGTTGTCTTTTCCTGGTTTTAAAGGCTGCATTACAGTAAAGTGATGTACTTTTCTGAACTTACCAGACTGTTCAAGCTATTCTATTATTTGCCTTTTCCCCACTTAGACATTATGTCCACATTACTGATGATTATTTATCTAAAATCAAGTGTGAAGATATTTTGTTGAAACACCAACTGTCAACCCTAGAATATCGCCGCAATATCGATATCGAGGTATTTGGTCAAGAATATCGTGATATCTGATTTTCTCCCTATCGCCCAGCCCTAGTAATGGAGTTTATCATACAAAATTGCGGATGGTGAAAATTATTCATGACAAAAATTTTGTAGACTTGACAACAAGTCTACACACTGCCTTTTTAAGAAAAAGCTTGCATAAGTAGGACTGGCAAAGCATACACAAAGACAGCTGCTGTCAATAACTTAGTAAGTGCAGCTAATAGCTTTGTCATTAGCACTCAAGACCGTAAAGGCTGAGCAGAAAACACTACTACCAACTTTTTCTCCATTTTCTTTGTTTAGGGCAGATCTCAGGTCAGATTACAGACCTGCCTCAAGAGGTCTACAGCCATGCTAGTGGCTTTGTGAGGCTGTACTTAGGCACAGCTGTGCTTTAAAGGACCAGTGGGTAGGATTTAGTGGCATCTAATGGTAAGGTTGCAGATTTCCATTTCTGCCAATAGATCCCCCTAAATCCTACATACTGGTACTTTAAGCCTAATGCTAATTAGCATGTCAGCATGTCAGCACGCTAACATGCTCACAATGACAATGCTAACGTTCACCATGTTAGGATAGCCTTAGAACAGATAATATGAAGTTGACGTTATGCTGTGTTGAATTTTGGTACGGGGGCACCGTTTTGTGAAAAACCTCTCTGGTTACTTGTAATAATGCAGGCACAGGTAAACATGCACACGCACATGTGCATGCAGATACACATGTCGGGGTTCACCAAAGTCAGTAGGATATATCCTTGGGGCACCATTATTGTCTTTAATGGCAATTTGTGTAATACTTGTTGAGATATTTCAGTCGTAACAAAATAGTGGACCAACTGACCAATACTGCGCCACTAGCATGGTTAAAAATACTATGAACAAGAAAAAAGAAATCAAGACACTGTAACCAACTGATTAGATCTGTATTGTTTTGCCTTTCTTGAATAAAAACATGTTTAAAAAAAAAAAATACTATGAATTTCTCATAGTATCATAGTAGTAATGGTGTATAACTGTTGCTTATTTTTGGCTGAATAGGGGTTAAAAAACAGATACATTTTACAATGATATGAACTGTAAAGATTTTGATGGAGCACGAGCTGAAACTAACCTTTGTGGTGAGGCTGGTGGTAGAGCTGCCAGCGATGGCCTGGTTGCTGACGTGGCCTATGAATACAGAGTTGATAGAATTGAAAAAGCTGGACTTTCCAGCTCCAACTGGTCCAATGAGCAGAACCCGAACCTGGGACACAGAGCTGATCATGGGGCGGTAGAGCGTAATACTGTCCATCAACTCTGTTCTCTTCCTGATGAAACAAAAAGCAGTTTAAAAACATCCTTAATTATAATTTCCTCAAGTATTTTTGAATAGTATGACATGGTGAAGTATACTGTAACATATATTAAACATATAGTTTACTCATTTTTCCAGACCATCGGCCTCCATGGCTTTTCAAATTCTGGGATCTCTGTTCAAGAGCAAAAACAGCTTTTACAAAACAATATTATATAATTTTATTCAAATATCATCCAGCAACTCAATTTTAATTTTGTTAGATTGTAAACATTGAAGGTGTTGTACTAGAAATAAAATAAAAAAAAGGTGGTCTGGGATTCTGGGATTGCCTCCACATGGCTTTCCCATACTGCTGCAGCCAATATACAGTATACTGTATGTATAGATTCTTTGTTTATTTTGTCTTTTGTACACTGGGTGGTGTATGGGTGATGGAATGCATCTAGGTGTACTCACAAGCACAGGTGGAGTGATTGGTGAGGTATTTGAGACCGCGATGAGCACACAGTTTTTGACCATTTTAAAACACACTTCAGACACACAGTGTGACTTCATTCTCTGCTCATGATGCCATTACTCCACCAAATCTTTACATATTGTTTGTTTTGCTGTTAAGAATGTTGAGTACAGCCCCTTTACTGTAACTAAATGAATTGAGCTGGAAAGAATACATTTTTTGGTTTATAGATTCAGAGCTCAATCAGGCTTGCCTTGTGCTTGATGTACTGTAAGATACTATCTGTTTGAAACACACTAAGCATCAATATGTGGACATTCTTTTTTTTTTTTTTTAGAGAAAACTCACCCTCAACTTCATAGACTTCACACTCAGTCAGTTTGAGGTCATTGCCATGCATTTCTGCAGCACTGAAGTTGTAATAATTTCCTGGACTGCTGTAGACTACTGCTTTGTTTCCATGGACAAGAACCAACGCCTCTCCAAAATATGGACCAGAGCCAGATATCATTCTCACTGCGTAAGCAGGATCAGTGACAGAATACTTGCAGAGCTTTTCTCCACTGAAGGTGAAAAGAAAGGCCTGGTCATCATGCACATACTGTCCAGACTGACTGAAAGGTTGTTTGGTGTAGCCTCCAAACACATAACCAGAGGCGTTGTAGCCCACAGACACTGTGGGACAGCAGTTGACACATCGTTTGTGAAAGGCTGCACCGGTGAAACCATGGATGCTGGCCTTGTACAGCAGCTGGAGTTTGACATTTCCAAGCTGGGAGCAGATAGTTTTCTGCTGGCTCCTGTTTAGCATAGAGTTCATGCTAGATGGTTGTTCCTGGGCGTCTGGACGCAGAACAAAAACAGTTGCATTGAAAATAAATGCTGTTTTAAGTAGAGTAACTCATTTTAAATGAATCGACCCATGGGGTGAACTAGACTCAATTAGTAAGATTCAGGTTCCAAGTTGAGACAATAAACAGCTTTCCCAAGTTAAATGTACTGGTTTTGAGCCTGGCTTTTAGAGCATATGATAAATAATATACTGTACATGTAAAATATATGACCTTATGTTGTAGCACACTGTATGGAGTAGGCCTAGTAGTGAAAATAACAAATCACTTTTATGATTCCAATCATTTTGTTCAGTTCAAAGATTAAAAAATATTTATTAATATTCAGTTCTTTTTGAAGATATGTCCATGCATGTACTGCACTTCTCAATACGTTTCTGAAGTTGGCTTCCGAGTCGCAGCTTCCAATTCGGCAGTTAAGGAGAAATTTAAGAGGAACTTAAAACTGTCCGATTTAATAGGGAAACATTCTATATTGCTGAGTGACTGATCCTCCGTTTTTTGAACCTCTTACTGTATTGAAAGAGTGTTAGTCATCAAGGTAAATTATTAATTATGGCTAAACACACTTTTAGATTTGTGAAAGCTTTATTGTCTTTATGAGAGCTCAATAAAGGAAGATTTCACCGTTTTTTTCATATGTAGACCACATATGACCAGGTCCAGATCCAAAACCACTGTACCCAGACTTGCCAAATCTGGACTAAATTATCCCAGAGAGGCTAAAGAGTCTTAAAAACACAGTTTCAGATTTTATAAAAGCCTTATTCTATTTGTGAAAATGCAATAAAGGGAGATTTTACTGGTATAGTGGTTTGGGATCTGGACCTGCAGGTTTTGTGTGGTCTACATATGAAAATAAATGGTGAAATCTCCCTTTATTGCGTTCTCATAAATACAAGCTTTCACAAATCTGAAAGTGTGTTATAGACATAATTAATAATTTATCTTAATAACTAACACTCTTCCAATACAGTAAGATGTTCAAAAAACGGAGGATCAGTCACTCAGCAATGTAAATTATGTTTCCCTGCTGAATCGGACAGTTTTAAGTTCCCCTGAAGTTTCCCCTTAACTGCCGAATCCGAAGCCAACTTTAGCGTCGTCTTCTCAATGTAGTCATTTATCCATGCAATTTTAATAAAAAATAAATAAATAAAACTACATAAATCATTAGATACAGTACATTATTATTGATATTAGTATTTGTCACAGTCTTCCTGATTACATGTTCTGTTGACACTGAGAGGTGGGATTAAACTCTTCAGCCAGGCCTCTAGAGGCCATATTTATTAGAAGCCCACTTTTGTAAGTAAAATGCAGTGGACAAAATATGCACGTTTTTTCAGGGTTTTCTAATAAAATAATGTTTAATTGAGTTAAGACAGTCTTTATTCGCAGAAACTGATTAGACTCAATATTAAATTTGACAGCCAGATCAGCATACCCACAGATCCAGTTATGCAGCATTTAAATTAAACAAGGTGGCATATCAGTCGTAAAACATGAGTAACTTGAACTGCAAGCAACAACTTCCTATTCAATTTTGGCAAAGCATAAAAAAGTTTTACCTCCTCTTTTGAAAAAGACAGGAAAAAGCAGCTTGGTCACTTTGGTCACTTTCAAAGTCGGTTTGGTCACTTTTCAGGAAATAACTGAATAACACCGGAAGTACTAGGGTGTTGCCTTCACAATAAAAGAGTAACAATCAATCTAAAGAAGTCACGTTAGTGTGAAATGGAGTTTAACAGGAAAACATGAATCCTACAAACTGCTTAAAGTTTTTAATATGATTTTTACTTCCTTTAAAAAAAGGTAAACTAAATGTATTTAAGCAAATTGCTATTGATAGTTGGACTGATTTGTTTAAATATGAACAAAGGAAACTTTAGGTACTCACACATAGAGGAGCAGGAGTAATGTGGAGTTTTGATAAAAAGCTGTTCTAAGTTACATGACTGTTCAACAAATATTAAAATGAAATGTTCAGCATTGACAGGTCTTCATCAATGTTCAAAACAGGAGATAAAGAATGAGCCTAGTCTCCCATTGCCAAGCCTTCCTCCACAGCATTGCAAAGGAAGGTCTGGCAAACCCACACAGCATTCCAGGATAGAAAAAAAAGTGCTCTGGTTTATTGGCATTTCTTTAAACCAATCACAATCGTCTTGGGCAGTGCTAAGCGTCAAACAGAGCAACAGCGCCTCTGCAAAATAGTCTCGGTGTTTTGGTGGAACATTTGTTCGTTCAAAAGTTGTTTTTGTCATGAAACAGAAAACTCAGATTGCACAGATAGTCTGCTAGCTGTCTGGATTTACCCTGCAGAGATCTGAGGAGCAGTTAACCATAGTCCTCATAAATCAACCAAAGTTTAAAATGCCAACACAAATAAAGTGGAAGGTGAATAATGAATAATCATCGATATAGACTAGCATGAGCCTTACCTTTTCATGCCTTCCTTGAGGGGTGTGTCCTGATTGTATAATTGGAAAACAGGTAGGCCTACATAATGATTTTCATTCAGAAAGTACCGCTCCCAAAACCATATATACATGTTTGAAGATTTGAACTCATTTGAGTACTTTCCAAGATTTACCCATTTAGCACACCATTATCTTTTTTAGACTAATTTGTTTTGTTTTTAGGAAGAAAGCATTATTTATTTGCTTACAGACTATTCAATCCAAGAAGTTCTCCTTTGTAAGAAACAGCTGGCAAAAACTGAGTGTATTTTTATTATTTTTTTGCTAACAATGCTAAAAATGTAGTAATAATATAAAACCGCATATTGCATTCCCAAACTGGTTTGGTCCAAATATGAACACACAAAAATTCACTTTATTTTGAAGGTTATTACTGGAAGTTAAAGACACATTTTAAATGCTTTGACTGACCGAACATTTAACTTTCGTTTTCTCACCAATCCATGAAGGTTTGCCACTGTGGAATGCCATTCTAGTCAATAGTAATACATAAATAAGTACATTAGTAAAATAATATGCCTATGAAATACATTCTGAAATATATATATATAAAAAATATGTGTAGTGCAATTTATATCCGTTGTATATAGTGGATCAGTATGCTACAAACATACATTATCAGGGTCAACATTTATGAGTATTTTTGTGATAAAATTTGTCATTTGTATATTGACTACAACTTAATTGGTGAGAATACACGTAAGGTGTATAACTATAACTACAACTGAATTAAACCCAATTATCCATGAATGACCATTTGAACTGTTTATTTTTCATTGTATTGAACAGCGCCATGTGTGCAGCTATTGCAGCAGTCAACACTAAAACTGAAAATGGAATGAAAGTTGGAATACATAGAATGAAAGTTTAAATAAATTATATATATATATATAAATAAATGTCAGAATATACAGAATGACAGTCGAAATACAGTATGTACTATATATATTGCAGTGAACCTCACCCCTTCTGTTGTGAAGTTCACTGCCGGTCTTTCACATTGAAACCGTGAATACATTTCTTCATTAGTCTAATGGTTCTGAACACAGTTACCAGTATTATTTTGGCCTGTACATGCATCCAGCAAAGTGTTAATGATCTCATTAGGATTGCATCCCGTTCTTGCAGCTACATTCAGATGAGTTAATCACATCGAAAATACACGATGGCATATATTCTCACTGCCATTCAATAAACAGATATGTTAGCTTGTCAAACTTGTTAACTTGTAATGAAATGTCCCACTAAATGAGTCAACAATGTAACAACAACAATAATAATAATAATAATAATCTTTAGACCTCTAATGTCAAAAATTCAAATCACCCTTTATTATGTTATCATTTTTAAATATAAAGAATTTACAACCAAATAAGAGAGAAAATAAATATTGTGCAGCTAAGGGACACAATCAAATTGAGGATCAGCTCACTGAGTTTCTGAAGCCACAAACTGAGGCCTATACTGTGAAGCAAGATTTGGGGTTACAGAGGGAACTTCACGTTCAAGCCAGGGTTTTGTGCATCATGACGGTGGGTCACTTGTTACCGGGTTAAATTGCCATGGTAATTTATGCTGAATACCTTACCTGCTCAGGAGCAGGTTATGTTGGAGATTACAGATCAAACGGTATAAAAGCACGGCCTACAGACCAATCAATTCTCAAATAATAAATGGCGTCAACGTTCTTAGAAGATCCGGAGGAGTGTGTGCACAGATAGTGAGAGGTGCGCTCATAAAAGTTAAAACATTTAAAGACCAACAACCCCCTTGGCATTCCCTGATGGGTATCTTTATGAGATATAGATTTTCAGCAGCTCAAGAAGCTGAAAAAGATACGTAATGAATCTTTGTCAGCATCTTGAGCCGTGTGTTGCCAATGCAACAAATCAGTTTGAATTATGTTTTGATATTTATTGTTCGTTTGCTCCCACGATCGCTTACCACTGCCAGGGTTGCAACTGAAAGAATAGGCTACAGCAGCAAAAGTTTATGGAATGCACAAGTGTAATTATGGTCAGATTATGTGCCTGACTGATGGGTCAGTGATATTGATAGGTTTTGTAATGGGTTAGGAAGCAGCGACTGTATTGCTTTTTGCCTGTAAATCGTGTCTGTGCTCTTCTTGTGGAAAATATGCGGCTTTGGTAGACTTGTCCATGTTTGCGATTGGTCATATTTTGCAAACACCACTTCTTTCATGTAGATGCATCACAGCAGGGCCACGGTTGTTAGGTTTGGTTAAGCCGTGAAAATGGAAATAAATCCAGGGCATGCTGATCTGGCTTCGTAGTACAGGCCTCTGGAGGTGCTGCACAGTTCCAGGAAATATAGAAGCACTACATTTCCCAGCATTCCAATGGGTGCTTGGAAAAATCAGAGGAGGAAGTGCACAGTGAACAAGCATTAGGCAGGATCACCTGCCGGTAAATGGATGCATGCATGGATAGATCATTTTGAGAGACATTTCATTCCAGTTGGACAGGATATAAACATCTGCTGCACTAATACTTCCTATTCTTTGACTTCAATGTTGCTGAATTGGTCACTGATCTCATCAAAGTAATTATCTGTGAAGCGAAGCATCTGGATGATGGCGCTGAGCAGCAGGATGTCACAGTTCGGGTCCAACTCCAACTCCTCGCTGTAGTTCTTCACCGGAACAACACAGGACAGTGGCACACCGAGCCGGGCGCTGACCTCCTGCATCTGGATCATAAAAAAAAACTTTTTTTTCTAAAGGCCACAATGATTTTTGTATTTAGTATTAGAAGTTTGTTTTGGGCATGGCTACCCATTACAAGGCTAATAATTTTTTAACAAAAGTCTGAAATATTTATGCATCTGGTTCCTGCATCACCCGGTCAGGGTTCTAATTCGCAAAAATGACTGTCTCTACGTTATCCCTTACTGGTTACCTGCCATCTCACTCATGTATTATTGCTCAAGTACTACAATACATGAGTCCTTAAGGTATGATTTCCCTAGGTATTTAAGAAGAAAATTTTCTTCTTAAAAAAAGGTTTTAAGAAAATTAAGGTTTCTTCTTAATTGAAGAGGTATTAACTAATACCTCTTTTTTTTTCTTCTATAAAATCTTAAACTCCTCACAATTTCCTTTATGTAGCCACTCTTGTAAATGTTCCTCACGTCCTCTGTCACCAAAGGGCAGGCTTCATCTACTTTAGTGACCAGGACCAGCTGAGGAATCCCTGAAAACACCAGAGCAGAAACATTTCCAAAAAATATCAGGCTGTCAAAATGTTGAGGTAACACTTCTAAAATACTTAAATATTTGTGTTGCAATTATAATAACCATTCTATGGTTGACAGACAATTCTAAATAACAGATGTCTTTAACTAACATTAACATTAACCGTTTCAAATCACTAAAATCACTTCTCATTAACTCATTCATTATTCCCTGGCGTTTTGAAGCAGTTAGGTAAAGGAAGATCATGGGTGGGCTTATAAAACGGTATGTTTCCATGACACACGGGACAAGAACGGGACAGTTGAGTTTAGGAAAGGAAGAACGGGACAGTTGGGTTTAGGAAAAGAAGAAAGCGACAGCATGGGTGGGATTATAAAAAGGTACGTTTACATGACACACGGGACAAGAACGGGACAGTTGGGTTTAGGAAAAGTGACACGTGGGACACAAACCACGGTCTCCGGGGTGAAAGTCATGTGTTACTTGACCCATCCACCACCCAAACCAACCTCCACTATGCAGAATTTTGGGCTTTCATACTACTTATAATACTGTTGTCGCTTTTAATACTACGTTATCTTCAAGCGCTGCGTAGCTGCTGCTCTGTCCGGTGCGTTCTACACACACACTGAAGGGTGCTTTTTGCGTCGTATCTGACGCTGACAGACACTACCCATGCGTCCATATTTTACGAGTTCGAAGTGAGAACGGGGTTGACTATAGACACTGCTGTTCTTGCCCTGTTGAGAAAGTTTGAGGACACTATATTGTGCATACATTTCCCACATTTACTTTAAGAAGTTGAAACCTTCATGAGTTTTACAAAGTTAAAGGATTACTTTTTGAGAACAGAACAAACTACAAGTACAATGGAAAAACTACAAGCGCAAGCATGCAGTTGGGTAGCAGAAATAGTGCATTTACTACTTGTAAGCTAGTAGTTCGGTGTTGATAAATGATACAGTAAATATATAATTTCACTACCAGCAGTTCCAGCGGCTGTAAACCACTGTCTTAGCTGTGGTGGGGACTGCTTACAAAGCAAGGGACTGCTTTACATGTTGACATTATTTAAATTAGGTAGTCCCCCTATGGGGTATTTGAGAGTGCATCTACAATATTCTTCATTATAATGAAATGGGACTAATTTTTACTGACCCATTAAGTTGACCTTTCTGCGGATAGCATTCAGCTTCTCCTCCAGCTTTGTGGGCATGATGGAGACCTTGCAGGCGTCAGTGATATAGGCCACACAATGGATCTTGTCCTTAAGCCCTGGAGACTTACGATAGCCGCTGGTCTCCGAATGCAGAGGAGCAGAGGGGTTGAACTGAGTCATACAGTTCAGGGGAAAAACAGGGACAGTTTGAGTTAACTAAAGCTAAATGAATGGCTCATACATTCAATATCCTGCTAAATGTAACAAAAAGCTCTACCTGATAACGGTCTGGCAGATGACCTTTAAGGATGCTGCTGATGTCATCTATATCAAGCCCCGCCCCTGTGCTTTCCTCCAATCCCATGGTATCACACAAGATGATTGGCAAATGTTTTCCGTCTCGCCCAGCTTTCACTGAGTAGGTGCGAAACTGTCGAAAACAAAGTGATTGGCTAACAATACACAACATGGGGACGGGGCAGGATTTTTATTTTGAAATCAATCACCACGAATGGAAATCATTAACAGGCAGGAACTAACCTGTGTGGTGAGACTGGTGGTAGAGCTGCCAGCGATGGCCTGGCTGGTGACGTGGCCTCTGAATACAGAGTTGATAGAATTAAAGAAGCTGGACTTTCCAGCTCCAACTGGTCCAATGAGCAGAACCCGAACCTGGGACACAGAGCTGACTGTGGGTTTGTACGTCTTAATAGTCTCCATCAGCTCCTTCTTCTTCCTGTAGGAACAAGAAAACATTATAGCTGCTGTGCAGCATTGAGCTGGACATTCTTAGAAGGTAGAAGAAGAAAAAGAAGGGAGACAAAAGAGAAATACAGGAGGGTCAATCAGCAGAATTGTGCGGACCAAAAGTTATATAATAAAATAACTTTGAAATCATGTCTCTTATCGACACAGCACAAGGCCCGAGTATGCTTTAGCATGTTGTTCTGCATCATCCAGAACTCACAACCTTAGACACCAAGAACAAGTCCTAATTGTGTTGAGCTCCCTGCCAAGGGGGAAACTATAGATGACTTCACACATGACTTAGGCAACCAGAGTTGCATGTAAAGGCAGATTTCAAACTAGTGTAAAAAAATTCAATTAAGAAAAAATTCTGAGATTTATGTACTTCATCTAGACAACATACTGTAGAGATGTCTGTAATTTATATTTACAACGAATGATTGCGAATGATTTTTTTTTTAGATACATTTCTGAAACTTATCACACTACTTCTACCATGATATCAATGTTTTTGTCATGAACATTGGAGATTGATTTAGCGGGAATTTGCAGTAGCCGTTTACATTAGTTTACAGTAAAACATTTTGAAGCACTGTGGGCTCAATATTCAGTCTGAAGATGCAGTGTACCAAGTTTGGAGTCAATTAATTGAGTAAAACAGAGTGGTGGACTTCATAAAATCCTGCCAGCTTAAAGCATCTGAACATTCCTGCTCACTTGGGCCTACATTTTGGTGTAAGTTGCAAAGTGCTAGCACGTACCACTGATGAATTTTCAATGTTTTAAACTTTAGATGGTTAGCGCCAACCATCAGGAATACAGGTGAAACTCAGAAAATTAGAATATCGTGCAAAAGTTAATTTCAGTAATTCAACTTAAAGGTGAAACTAAGATATTATTATAAACTCATTAAATGCAAAGTGAGGTATTTCAAGCCTTTATTTGTTATAATTGTGATGATTATGGCTTACAGCTTATTCAAAATCTCAGAAAATTAGAATATTGTTAAAAGGTTCAATATCGTAGGCTCATTGTGTCCCACTCTAATCAGCTAATTAATCCAAAACCCCTGCAAAGGGTTCCTGAGCCTTTAAATTGTCTCTCAGTCTGGTTCAGTAGAATTCACAGTCATGGGGAAGACTGCTGACCTGACAGTTGTACATAAAACCATCATTGACACCATCCACAAGGAGGGAAAGCCTCAAAAAAGGTAATTGCAAAAGAAGTTGGATGTTCTCAAAGTGCTGTATCAAAGCACATTAATAGAAAGTTCAGTGGAAGGGAAAAGTGTGGAAGAAAAAGGTGCACAAGCAGCAGGGATAACCGCAGCCTGGAGAGGATTGTCAGGAAAAGGCCGTTCAAAAGTGTCGGGGGGGCTTCACAAGGATTGGACTGAGGCTGGAGTTACTGCATCAAGAGCCACCACACAGACGGATCCTGGACATGGGCTTGTCAAGCCGCTCCTGAACAACAAACAATGTCAGAAGCGTCTTAACTGGGCTAAACTGGTCTGTTGCTCAGCGGTCCAAAGTCCCCTTTTCTGATGAGAGCAAATTTTGCATCTCATTTGGAAACCAAGGTCCCAGAGTCTGGAGGAAGAATGGAGAGGCACACAATCCAAGATGCTTGAAGTCCAGTGTGAAGTTTCCACAGTCTTGTTGATCAGTGTTGATTTGGGGAGCCGTGTCATCTGCTGGTGTTGGTCCACTGTCCACTGTGCTTTATTAAGTCCAGAGTCAACGCGGCTGTCTACCAGGACATTTTAGAGCACTTCGTGCTTCCTTCAGCAGACAAGCTTTATGGAGATGCTGACTTCATTTTCCAGCAGGACTTGGCACCTGCCCATACTGCCAAAAGTACCAAAACCTGGTTCAATGACTATGGGATTACTATGCTCGATTGGCCAGCAAACTCGCCTGAGCTGAACCCCACATGGAATCTGTGGGGCATTGCCAAGAGAAAGATATGAGACATGAGACCGAACAACGCGGAAGAGCTGAAGGCTGCTACTGAAGCATCCTGGTCTTCCATATAACACCTCAGCAGTGCTACAGGCTGACAGTATCCATGCCACGCTGCATTGAGGCAGGAATTCATGCAAAAGGGGCCCAAACTAAGTACTGAGTACATATGCATGATTATACTTCTCAGAGGGCTGACATTTCTGTATTTAAAAACGTTTTTTTATTGATTTCATGTAATATTCTAATTTTCTGAGATTTTGAATTTGGGGTTTTCATAAGCTGTAAGCCATAATCATCAAAATTATAACAAATAAAAGCTTGAAATATCTCGCTTTGCATGTAATGAGTCTATAATAATATATTAGTTTCACTTTTGAGGTTGAATTACTGAAATTAATGAACTTTTGCACAATATTCTAATTTTCCAAGTTTCAACTGTATTAGCCCACTATGGCAGTTGAGGAAGTCTGGCATAGGACTGGACCTATATGCCAAGTTTGTAGAGCTGCCTGGCCCCTAATAAATAACTTTTTATTCTCATGAAAAGTTGTTTTTTACTTTCTTGGTAGCAGTCATGGTTTTGGGTAAATTTATGAGGATTTGTCAAGAATTTTACAATTAAAAACAGTATAGCACAGGAAGCATGGTAAACAATTTCATTGCATAGACAATATTTGTCACACTGTTTGGTATATTGTACTGTAGCATGTTAAAAGCATTATGTGCAGGATGGTATCTATCTTACTCAGATTCCCAGGTGATAGTTCTCCATGGACGCTCAAGTTCTGTGGTTTCTGTTGAAAGCAAAAACAACTTTTATAAAACAAAGATCTTATCAAATTTGATTAAAAAAAAAAAAAACATCACCCACCATGTATTTAACTGTACGTTTTTCTTTAGCAAAACACGGTATCATCAATATCACACCACATTTTATGATATTAACAATAATCTTTTTGTCTGCTGTTTGGGTTGACATACGCAGAAGAAACATTGAGATTTCTTGACGAGAATTCCAACAATATTACCTGAAGTATAGTATTAAAAAGGCAAAGAACGAAGAGTGACAACCACATACAGTATGAAATTCCCACATCACCTAGGCTTACACAGGGAGGGGGGACCTCAGTGGTTCCTGTGACATATTTCATGGATATACCTTATTATAGTCAGTGCATAACAATGTTAAAAAATAAATACATTTAACAAATAATGTCCTGTGAATATTGCAACAGAGATGAGATTTCCTCTTATTTTTAGGAGTTTTTCTCTGTATTATATATATTTTTAACTCAACTTTGGTGGTTTTAACCAAGTACTTTTCTAATGCAGGACGATTAGCAAAGAGGGAAGGCTCTGTGAATATAGCTTGTGTTCATTGCCCTCTGTTTATATCTTATAGGCAAAATGTCATATATTCAATGTATTAAATCATAAAATGATGTCAGATATTTTATAATTAACCATTTTTATTTTGTTTTAAAGCAAAACCCAAAACACAGCTCACAACATGAACACATCCCCTTAACCCCGTCATCACCAATTAAAAAAATTGAGACAAGATTAAATAATAACCATAATATTCAATACAATAAAATAACAACTTATAATAACCTCTGCCTTACATTGCCAACAATTTGGTGGGTCTTTCAATCCAAGTCTAAACAATCTGGAGGGAGTCCAATTGAAGGGATGCATTATCTTGAACTAAATTGGGTTCTGAATAAAACAAAACAGGAAACGTTCAGGGTGTTTTCACTGTTGATTTAACAGTTTCACTGTTTTAACTTTAATAAATGCAACATCTTTTCAAAAGTCAATGAGTAATTGTGTTAAATAATCAGAATTTCAATATTGACCAAAATAATCCTGATTATGATTTCTTCCATAGTGAAGCTGCCCTAGCTAACACTGCTATGCTAACACACGCTGACTGCTATTCTAACACACGCTGACTGCTATCGTTACCGCCAGAAGAGGGTTGAGTTGAACCTTAAAATTTAATATTAAGTTACACAACTTTATCAGTTGCCTGTAATAACCATAACCATATAAGGCTGTAATAAGCATATAATTAAACTTTGAAAATTCACCTTTCAAAATGTGTAAATATGTTTCATATTTACCTATATGTAGCTATTGTTTTGTAAAATAAAATGTAAGACTAAGCCCCCCACCCAACCCATATAATTATTATAACATTTATAGTAAACTTACCCTCGACTTCATAGACTTCACACTCAGTCAGGTTGAGGTCATTGCCATGCATTTCTGCAGCATTGAAGTGGTAATAATTTCCTGGATTGGTATAGACTACTGCTTTGCTTCCATTGACAAGAACTAATGTTTCTCCAAAATATGGACCACAGTTAGCCATCATTCTCAGTGCGTTAGCAGGACCGGTGACCGGATACTTGAGGAGCTTTTCTCCACTGAAGGTGAAAAGAAAGGCCTGGTCATCGTGCACATACTGTCCAGACTGACTGAAAGGTTGTTTGGTGTAGCCTCCAAACACATAACCAGAGGCGTTGTAGCCCACAGACACTGTGGGACAGCGGGTGTCACATCGTTGGTGAAAGGCTGCACCGGTGAAACCATGGATGCTGGCCTTGTACAGCAGCTGGAGTTTGACTCTTCCCAGCTGGGAGCGGATAGTTTTCTGCTGGCTATTGGTTAACATGGAATTCATAGTGGACAGCTGGTCTGCTGAAGTATGTCAAGGAGGCTGAATGAACCTTTGACGTTTACTCACTTTGGTGTCTAAATAAAAAAGAAACACAGATGCATTAGAAATGCAGGATATCTAGACTAATTTAGCTTGGTTAATCCCTCTGGATATTGAAGACCAATAAAACCATTGATGCAATCATCATAAAACTACATTACACAAAAATAAACTTTAAAGAACCATTCAACAATAGCATGATAAACTATACTTGAAATTAAAAACTAAGTTTACATATTCTATTCCTGAACTGGGTTGTTCAGATGAAACATTACTATACTGTATACTGGACACAGGCCTATAATTATTGTGATTGATAAAGCGCACGTCAATTGGTCCACTGTAGCTGCTCTCATGAGATGTTGAGAAATAGGCTACTTTTCACTAAATTAAAGTTTTAAGCCCCCATGTGTGGAAGAATTGTTGTTTTAATAGATATATGAACATTCTTATTCTTCTTTCCATTTAACTCTAAAATCTTCAACATAACAATGTATAACATAAAATTGTGTTTTATTTAAAGTCTATGATTGACACTGAAAGTCCTGCACCGTTTTTAGCTACCTAGCACATGTTCAGACACAAACTATAAATATTTTCTGTCCGACTGAAAAAAAACATTTTCCACACCTTGATATGGCTATGTCAGAGGCATGTGGCTCTGGGCTATGTTAAGGCCGAACAATAACTTTCGTTTTCCTGGTTTGCCAGTCTTACAAATGGTAGCTGGGATAAATACTCCGGTTATGATAATGTTTTTCCAACACCACCCCCATTTTAGCATCTTTTCACTGATGAAATTAATATTAGCCAGCTATATATTATACTATGTTAATATTTTCAGCCTTACCTTATCTTGAAGATAGTTGATGATGGTGAACAGCTTTACAGTAGGCATATATAGACACGATGCCAGGCAGGCAGTTTCAGAAACGAAACTGGAAGTGCGGACTGGAATAATTTTGCCTTCAAAATAAAACTGATGTAAATTCCAATGTGCGTTTCAAAGGTGTTTGCTAAGTGTAGCTCCGTTTAAAACTGTGAATAGTTGTTTAGGTAGGCCTACTAATGTCCCAGTAAGCTGTTTCAGTGAGTCAGCATGCACAGTACCAGGGCCTCTCCTAAGTGGAATGCAGCCATCATTGATGCTTTTGAAAATACAACGTCTGCCGTGAAAAAGGTCGTGTGGCTAATACATTCTTATCCTTTGAGCCTTATTAGTAGAAGTGTTTCAAGTCACGTTCACCAAACTCTTTTAACTGGGATAAATCGAAATAAATCGTTCATTTCAGTCTAATTAGTGCCACCTGTTCACGATGGAGTGCATGTCTCTCGTGAGATTTGATCCTCGACGCCCCCAAATCACGGCTATCTGTTCATTTACACAATTGCTACTACGTCAACAGAGCAGGGCTGTAACGTAAATTAAGAGTGATTTGAAATAAAGTAACAATATAAAAGGGAGGCGGTCAAAGAGATGTGACAGTCGAGAAGATGGAGGAGAGAATATTTCTCATCATACTGTATATAATGAGGGAATATGTTCACCCGGAGAGATACGTACCTCCGTAAAGACCCTGAGGCAGCTGTCATCGTGAGAGACGCTAATAAAATCATACAATCTAAAATAAAGTTGTTGAACCTCACAGTAAATTGGCCAGCCATGATGATGATGCATATTGTGAACAGAATATTGATTTTGCGAGTTATTTATTTAGTTGATTTCTGTTACATTTGTAAACTTTAAATGAATTCAGATCAAAATGTATTATAGGTCTTGTGTCAAACAATATATTTTCACCCTTTGGAGACAGGCAGACTATCTGTGCAGTAGCCTACATCAGTATTATGACAGGTCCAGGCCACTCATACACTTTATTTCTAACTACAGAAAGAGAAAATTCTAATTATGGGAATGCAGCAATCTTTCTTACACAGCCTAATTGCTATATTTTGTTTGTAGAAATTGTTCTTGCATGAAGTTCATTGCCGTTGATACAAAGAACAAGATCACACTTACAAATTAAATATCACAAACTTCTGATTTTATTCTGAATTATACCATTTTGTCTATTATAAATTTTGTAAAAACCATTATGAGAAAGTTATTTGACATAACCACTAGGAGTGGCTGAACTCAAAATCCTTCATCTGAGGTTGCTCTTTAAGATTTGACATAAAACAATAAATGGTTATTTAAATGTGAATGATGACTTTATTAATATTGTTTGAAAGACATATTTCAAAAGCTCAGAAATGAATGTTTTAGTCTATCTTTGGCCCTGTGTGTTGTGGTGTATTGTCCTGGAAATACAGTTCAGCATACTGCAGGATGTGGTCGACCGCACTAAGCAGAAGCACATCAGTGCTCGCATCCAGGTCCAGCTCTGACGAGTAGTTCTTCACCGGGACGATGTAGGAGGTCGACATACCTAACAAAGCTCCAACTTTACTCATCTATAAACACACAAAGACCTGACGTTAAGATTTTCACACCATCAGTAATCACTTCCTTCAGCTGGTTAACAACAATGTCAAATTGGGTGACATTAGGACAGAAAAAAATATCTTAAGCCGTTTGTTTTTTTTCATTTCTCACAGAAGTACTTTTAGTTTGAAAATAATCCTGAGAAGAATCCCAAAATAAAAAGGATCTGATGGCTTGTAATTCCTCTTTTTGAAAATGTAAGCAAGTCTAGACACATTTCATAGTTACAGACTGTAATTTGTTGTGACCTTACACCCCCAAACTAACTTTAATCTATTCAAATTGAAGGTCATAATAATTTGTCCAATTGTCATATGAATTGGGTATCCAAGCCTTTCTTGGATTTTAATCTGGTAATGTGAACCTAAATAAGCAAAAATAATAAGCACCAAAGTCAATTTTTCCATTTGTCCAACAAAACTGTGGTCACACTTCCTCTCCTGTAGTCTGCATGGTGACAGTGAATTTCAGCTAATTTTATTCCCACCACCAAGAAAATTCCAATAGTTTTAGTGATTTCTCTCGGTTACTGATTCACTTGTACCATCTTGGTGAAGCTGGTCAAGGAGGAGCCCACCATGACCCGGTTGGTGACTCTTCCATTGAATACCGACTTGACTGAACTGACGAAGCTGGACTTTCCAGAACCGACCGGGCCCAGGAGGAGAACCCGAGCCTGAGTCACCTCGTGACAGATCGGCGCTGATGGTCTTCATCAGGCTCGTCTTTTGCCTGGGTTAGAATTTTGTTGATAGTGTTGAAAATAAGGTTTTCTTTTCACTTTAAATGAGAAGGAATATATTTATTTGACTGCTATGAATTTAAATAATTACAAATTTGACTCAATTGAAGTTCACAGCTTTACTCACTCTTCTGTCCACTCCATGTCTCTCCATTGAGATTCCAACTTTGGTTGAGCTGCTGAGGAGGTTAAAGTTAGAGTTAAGTTAAGTTTAAGAGTAATGAATATTGTGCATTTGCTATGTTTCACCTCTTCTGAAGAGTAAATGCATAAAAATAAAGCTCACTATTAAATTACTTTGTTATTTCAATTTTTTTTTTATTCTGTAGATAAGTGGCAAAACACAGTCATGTCACACCCAGATATTTGCAGGAGCTACAGTGGAGTCTATTAGCACAAAAACATTCTGATGAGACAGGTTGGTTGAGAGATGTGTCCAGCAAATGTCAAAGCAGGCATAATCAAAGTAATGATTTTGTAACATGTAAGAAATCAATTGCCAGTGTTATCATTTTTTGTAATTGAACCATCAAGTGTTCAAGCAGGCATTTACTGTTTGGGAAACTGGAACACAATTGTGTATCCCATTTCCAAACTGGGCCTACAAATTATTTTTTACAAGCATCCAAACAAAGGAGAAAACTGATAAAGTACATTTTCAGTGGCAGTGCTGATCATTGACAGTTTAGTAGCTTACCTGGGAATGCAAACAAAGGTTTGATCTCTCTTCTCTCTGTTGAACTGACATCTGTAAAGTAGCTGTAAAGATTGGGGGATATTAAGTTTATTGGCACAAAATATTCTGCAAGTCTCTTAGACCAGAGTCACAGGTTGGTTCAGGGACCTGTCTAGAGACTGTCAGAAAACAGGCATCATCCAAGTAATTATTATTATTATTATTTAAAAAATGTAGGAAATCAATGGACAGTTCTGTAATTCTTTGGAATTGTATCATCTGGTTGAAGTTACAGTTTTTCTTCTTTGTTTGAATACATTGCTGGTAACTGTATTAACATTGCTGCTATGCAGTGATGCAATGCTTTAGCTGCATTTTCTCAACTTTTAATGATTTCAACTTCTCACACAAAGTTTGCACAACATTTAACAGAAGTGTAGACACTGAATACAGACACTAGAGATTCCTTTGCTCACAATATTCAAGCTTTTTCTTACTAGCTTACCCGGGAATGTAAACAAAGGTTTGTTCTCCATTCTCTCTGTTGAACTGACGTCTGTAAGTGTGCTCAGAGCATCTTTGGCACCCGCTGCCATGCTGACAGCAGGTTTGGCTGACGTAGATGGAGCGGAGGGGATGGGTGGGGTAAATGTAAAGCTGCCGCCGAAGCTGATGGGGAAAACAGACGGACACTTTTCAGACCTTTCTATGTCTGTTCCATTCTTTTTATACTTTTAATGATTTATTTGGAATTAGTATAACACAATGCCACACAAGTCTCCTAAAAGGTACATGCTAGAGTACACATTAACCTTAGTTTTACATTTTCAGTTTTGAAATGTTTTTAACTGTCTCTGGTGTCGGCATTATAGTTGTCAGGGCTTGGGATTTTCTGGCATTTGTTATTTTTACAGATGGAAATAAATGGCTTCCACAGAGCCAGAAAATCCATCATAGTAATCATGCAGTCAGCACATTAAAGTAGATAACTCTATAGTACAGTATATGCTCTAAAGTCTCCATTACATAGCACAATTCATCCCTAAATAAACGCCTAGCATAACATTAATAAGCAAGATTAGGGTGCAATTTTCCCACATCATTGCCAAACCGTCCTAAGGCCATTTGCACAGCTGCGCCAACACCTTCTTTGTCAGGTTAACACAACACACTTTTTAATTAATACTTTACGCAATGAGAACAGCTTGTAGATCACTAAATCTTCCCTGTGTCCATGGTGGACTGTTGGCTGTGTTTCTCAGTGCTAACACATTAGTAAAAACTGCATGGATTGATACGAGCCAACTACTACTGTAGTATCTTGAAAGTGGGAACTTAAATCCGGTCTAAAGCTAAATAGTAAAAGATCTTGAATGATATAAAGTTAAATTTGGCAGTTTTCTTTAAGTTTTCTGTAAATTCAGCCTTGACAAATTAATGTCTCATTTACAGGATATTTACTTGGAACTGCTAGCTAAAAAGTTCAAACTTAATTCACAAGCTTTATTGATTTTGAAAGAATATATATATATATAAAAAGTACACTTTCTACTTATGTTGCTGGTTGCCAGTATAAGTGTGAGGACCACAGCCAGTGATATACAAGTATTATTTTGCCGTCTGTGTACTAAGTTGACAAATATAATTGGCCAAAAGGTCTGTTTAGCTTTAACATGCATGCTAATGCTGTGTTAGCAGGCAGAAAGCTGCAGTGTAGATGCCAGAATGTGCTGCTTTATTCTCCCCTCTGGTTGTCACTGTAATCAGCCTTTGGACTCTGACCAAGCCCATGTGTACTTGTTTGTGTGTGAGTGTGTTTTTGGATGTGTGTGTGTGCACGTGTGTGTTCTGCAATGTAACCAAGTGGTTCAAGTTGAAATGGTTCCTTCTTCACGTGGCTGCCTTTTTGTTGATGACTGAAGCCGTTGGCTGATGAGAGAAAAGCCATCTGACAGTTGGAAAAAGTCTGAGAGAGTCAGCTGTGCCATAAGAGCCCCCCTCTTCTCCGTCCCCAGTGGTCTTCCTCCGGTGCTCCAACGACCCGAACCAACCATGTCATCTGATCCTATTGACAGATCTGCTGAATATCATTTTCAGCAGCCTGTTTGACACATTTCCACCAGGAGCCTCCCAGTACGACCACTGAGCAGCTCGACTGGAGGAAATGCATCAATATCATGGAAAAGTAGAAAAAGGAAGCTGACTATCATTGATTCCAGGTGTGTGTTTTGCATTTCCAGGACATTCCTTCTTCACTATCGTGCATCATTCTTGTTGGTCACACCTGTGACAGTTACAAAGTCGTACAACCAGTTTAATGTCAACTGTGGCCAAGTTGGAGAGAGCTCCTCGTCTTTTATGTGCACTAACACAACATCAATATTTTAAACACTATTTCAGGATGTGCGTTTGTTTAAAAGTTATCCTGAGCACAGAGCATAATTATTTTTTAACTGATGATTATTGTTGCTGAGAGGACAGCCGCACATTTAATATACACTCTAATTCACTTCATTTCAATAGACAAAGCAGGCGCGACCAGTCTGATTTGAGGTGTGATGTTTGTTGTGTAGTTTACAGTTTGCTGTAACACCACAGTCCTGTTACACAGAGAGGGACTGCTCCTCAGCTGGTCCGACTCTAACACTGTTTGCTGTACAGTAACTGTCTGACCTGCATTAATAAATTTCAGTTTTTCTGTTCATGCACTTTGAAATTTTATTGAACAACAAAATACTGACCGATTATTAATTTTAGGAATGATAAAGGATCTACAGTACATAGGAAGTTTCAAAGTTCTACATGACACCCTGTCCTTATTGTCACTGACTCAACAATAACAATAAACATGATTCTATCTGCTAATACAAACCTCTGAGAAACTTGAAAAAACGTATTCCCAAAGCCTGATGAAACAAAAAAAATGAAAAACTTCGACAGCAGTTTGGTATTAGCATGGTTGGTGTCCAAGGAGCACATACTGTACAGAGTATAAACTTTGTACCAGGATGCATAATGTTAAGCAGTTACTGCAAAATCTGGGCCACATACACTACCTGTTACAGTATATTGATGCTTTCCTTCAATAATGGCTCATTTTCCATAGATAAAAAAATAAAATTATTTGTATTGTATCAAATGTATTATTTACATTTGAAATAGTTTTGGCCCGAAAAAATTATAAAATGATTAAAATCCCAATCAAGCTTATGTGGCAGGAGAACTTTTAAACAGTATTGTAAAATTGAAGTATTGTTGTGTTATGCTTTACATTATTAGAAAGTCTCAGTTTCAGTTAAATCAGATTTGGTACATACAAAATCAACTGTATAATATTTCTATAATCATGGAGTAATGTGGAAGGCAAAAACCAATAATTAGGTTAAGGCCCCAAGTCTAAATCAACTCCAATATTACCAATACAATTGATTCAGGTAACTAAAAATGAGCTATACACTGTTTGCATCTGGTTTAAACTGTTGACCGACTGTTATGAATATGGAACATGATAATAGCTAATTTAGGCATTTATCTATTATCTGGTGATACTACAAGGCTAGAAATGGGGTAGCCATCTTTGACCTGACATCAACCCGACAACATCTGCTGTGCTAATCCTTACTATTCTTTGGTTTCAATGTTGCTTTTTCTGTCACTGAGCTCATCGAAGTAACTATCAGCGGCGCGAAGCATCTGGATGACAGCGGTGAGTAGCAGGATGTCACAATTCAGGTCCAACTCAAACTCTTTGCTGTAGTTCTTCACCGGAACAACACAGGACATCGGCACACCGAGCCGAGCGCTGACCTCCTGCATCTGGATCACAAGAGATTCAGATGAGCCATTTTATTCTTTTTTTGACACCAAAAGACAAAGAATTGCATTAATTAAAAAAGGTTAATTGTGTAACATTTTTGTATTTCAGTAGGTTATTATCCATTGCAATTCAATGACAACATACAGTATACCTAAGCCTTTACTGTACACAAGATAAGAGACAACTTAAGTTAAATGAAATTTAGATTTCATGTTGCTGTATGGCTTATGTCATTCCATCAAGGTCACTAAATATCAAAAATTCAAACAAGCTTTTTTGCATTTTCTTTTTCAGAATAAAATCCTACAATTTAAAGTTGATCTCACCATCTCCTCGATGTAGCAGCTCTTATAAATGTTCCTAACGTCCTGTGAGACAAAAGTGCAGGCTTCATCCACTTTAGTCAGCAGGATCAGCTGAGGAATCCCTGGAAACAAAAAAAAATAAATAAACTGTCTCCATCTCTAAAATTCTGTGCATCTACTGTACTGTAGTGCAGTATAGTTACTATGCTACTATTCCATTCAAATTTCTATTCATTTTATTTTAGCTTCAATTGTTTTGTGATAGGTGTTCTGATCTGTTGTAGAATGTTCTATACATGAGCATTAGTATGAACTGCAGTACTATGTTAGCAGTCCTTGCATGTTTTAATGGTTTGTGAATATCAAACATTGGTATCAAAATATGTGTATTGACCATACACTGTATACATGAATTTGAGTGTTTTTTTTTGTAGAGTTAATGACTTTTATCAGATAACATTTTAATCCATGAGGTCTGAGGATTAAGTACGTTAGATTAATTTTCACTAACCCATCGAGTTGACCTTTCTGCGGATAGCTTCCAGCTTCAGCTCCAGTTTTGTGGGCATGATGGAGACCTTGCAGGCGTCAGTGACATAGACCACACAGTGGATCTCATCCTTGAGCTCTGGAGACTTGCGATAGCCGCTGGCCTCCGGATGCAGAGGAGCAGAAGGATTGAACTGAGCCATACAGGTGAAAGAAAAGGACCAAATGATTGCATTGTCATGTGTATGTTTATTATCCTGCTGAATGTAACAAAATGCTCTACCTGATAACTGTCTGGCAGATGGCCTTTGAGGATGCTGATGATGTCATCAATGTCAAGCCCAGCCCCCGTGTTTTCCTCCAATCCCATGGTATCACAAAAGATGATTGGCAGAGGTTTTCCTCCTCGTCCAGCTTTCACCGAGTAGGTGCGAAACTGTCAGGTAAGGAGTTAAGGTAAGTAATGGAGTTTATCATACAAAATGTAGATGGTGAAAATTAGTCATGACGCAAATTGTAATTTGTAGAATTAACAACAAAAGACTCACTCTGCCTTTTTTTTTTAAACTTGCATAAGTAGGACTGCCAACGCATACACAAAGAGAGCTGCTGTCAATCACTTAGTAAGTGCAGCTATTAACTTTTTCATTAGCAGTCAAGACCACACTTGTGATACTTTATGGTCGTGAAACAGGCTGAGCAGAAAACACTACCTACTTAAAAAGTAGGTAGTGTTTTCTGCTCAGCCTGTCACTGCTCAACATATACTGTTAACTTGTTATGCCAGACCTAAAGACCTGCCTCAAAAAGTCTGCAGCCATGCTAGTGGCTTTGTGAGGCTGTACTTAGGCACAGTGGTGCTTTGAGCCAATTGATAGATAAAAAGCACAGCTAAAGCTGATGAGAATGTCAGTTGTTGTGCTGGTTTTTATTACTTATAATTTATTAAAAATGTATTCTGACTTGATGAAGGCACAAGAGTCAAGGGACCACCAGTAGTATTACAATGGTAGTAATGGTGTATTAGTGTTGCTTATTTTTGGCTGAATAGGGGTTAAAAAACAGATACATTTTACAATGCTATGAACTGTAAAGAGGTTGATGGAGCACGAGCTGAAACTAACCTTTGTGGTGAGGCTGGTGGTAGAGCTGCCAGCGATGGCCTGGTTGCTGACGTGGCCTCTGAATACAGAGTTGATAGAATTGAAAAAGCTGGACTTTCCAGCTCCAACTGGTCCAATGAGCAGAACCCGAACCTGGGACACAGAGCTGATCATGGGGCAATAGAGCTTAATACCGTCCATCAACTCTGTTCTCTTCCTGACGAAACAAGAGCAGTTTTAAAACACCAAATTATAGTTATTTAGTCATTATTATTTAATTAGTATTTTTGAAAAGTATGACATGGTGCAATATACTGTAACATATTAAAGAGAGGTACAGTAATAGCATTATATGATGGAAGGGGTGCCCCATCCAGCTTACTCAGTTTCCCAGACCATCGGCCTCCATGGCTTCTCAAATTCTGGGATCTCTGTTAAAGAGAGAAAAAAATGCTTTTACAAAACAATACCTAATTTTCTTCAAATATCATCCAGCCATTCAATTTTAAATCTGTTAAATTGTACACATTTTGAAGTCTTTTGAAGTTATGAAATTAAGTGATCATGTAATTAAATCTAAAACAAAGAATCCCTTAGACAAGCTCATTTTTAACTTTTGTTTGTAAGCTAAAACCACTCCCTTGTTCGTTTCCTTCCTTTGCCCAACATAATAAATTGAGATTTCAGACACTTATAGTTCATAATTTTTGCACTACTGGTTGTTATTATTAGTCAGTGAGAGGTGAAAAGAAACTAGAGCTATCTGCTATTTAACTAGAGCTAGCCTGTTCAGACCGGGTGTCATATATCCACATAAATATAAATATATATATATATATATATATATATATATATATATATATATATATATAAATATATACAAATAAATGTATCCAGGTTTACATTTACAGAAAAGTCTGGTTTCCGGTACCCAAATAGATGGCGTAGATGTATATTGTGTTTGTTCTGGCAGCACTTCAACAAAAGTGCATTATTCATTTATTAAAAATGGGAAACAAAATGCTTTTGTTTATAGGTTCAGAGCTCAATCAGGCTTGCCTTGTGCTTGATGTAAGATACAATCTGTTTGAAACATGTTTTTTTTGTTGTTGAGAAAACTCACCCTCAACTTCATAGACTTCACACTCAGCCAGGTTGAGGTCATTGCCATGCATTTCTGCAGCATTTAAGTTGTAATAATTTCCTGGATTGGTATAGACTACTGCTCGGCTTGCATTGACAAGAACAAATGTTTCTCCAAAATATGGACCACAGTTAGCCATCATTCTCACTGCGTTAGCAGGAATAGTGACCGGATACTTGATGAGCTTTTCTCCACTGAAGGTGAAAAGAAAGGCCTGGTCATCGTGGACATACTGTCCAGACTGACTGAAAGGTTGTTTGGTGTAGCCTCCAAACACATAACCAGAGGCGTTGTAGCCCACAGACACTGTGGGACAGCGGTTGTCACATCGTTGGTGAAAGGCTGCACCGGTGAAACCATGGATGCTGGCCTTGTACAGCAGCTGGAGTTTGACTCTTCCCAGCTGGGAGCAGATAGTTTTCTGCTGGCTATTGGTTAACATGGAGTTCATAGTGGACAGCTGGTCTGCTGAAGTTCCTGAATGGGGCGTCTGGAGCCTTTTAAGTGTCTGAACACAGAACAAAAACAGTTGCATTAAAGATAAATGCTGTTTTGGGTTTTAGCAGTGTATCTAATTTCGAATTAATTGACCCAAGGGGTAAAGTGATATTATCTCTGTCTTATGTACAAAATTCTCCATGGACTGGCTCCTCATGTATTGAGCCAGTTTGTAAACGCAGTACCAAATGCTTACAGATCCACAAGGAGTGCAGCAAGAGGTGACTGCATTGTTCCGTTGAGGAAAAGTGCATTCGGCCAAACAGCTTTTGCAGTCAGGGCTGCTCGTGAATGGAACCTCATTCCAACTCACATTAGGAATTTTAAAACTTATGTTTCTTTTAAATTTAACTTAAAGAAGTGGCTAACAGGTAATCAGGACTGTCAACATTACATGTAGTTACAAAATCTTACTGCTATCTTACTAATCTTGCTATCTGCTGTCTTTCCTGTCCTGCCTGTTGTGTCACTTGTGCTATGCCTATGAGGTTGTTGGACTGACAGTGTGGCTTGTGTGTGTTGGTGTTGATGTTGATATTGACCAACTGTTTTTGTTTATATGCTTGATCATTTCTTTTTACATTTATAGTCAATTCTACTTGTATTGGACTAAACTTCTATGTACTATTATAATCCTTTTATCTTTTTAGGTGTGACATTGTACGATCTGTCCAGGGACAGCAGATGTAAAACAGCCTTTTGGCTAATTCTGGCACACTGTACATTTTTTATGTATTATTAGTGTGCACTGTCCCTGTTAAATAAACCTTAAATAAATAAATAAGTGGATCCAACTAGTATAATTCAGGTTCCAAGTTAAGACAATAAACAGCAATAAACATTGTATAAATAATAATAATAATAATGATTGCAGTAATTATTATTGCTAGTATTGTCTCAGTCTTCTATAGCCTACTGAGAACATGTTCTGTTGACACTGAGCGGTGTGATTTAACTCTTCAGAGGCCATATTTTAGTACTTTTGTTTTGCTCATAACAAAACCTAGGCTAGGTAAAATTCAGTTGACAAAATACGCACGTGTCTACAGAGTATTCCAATAAAAAATTTATAATTGTATTGGCATAATTTAGCTTAGGCTACATTTAGTTTGAACGCGCCCACATTAAACAGATCAGACTCCAGATTAAATTGATTAGTCGTCAGTTATATTGGCTACACAACAATTAACCAGCGCCTGTGCGCAAAATCTAATTGGCATCAGTTGTAAAATATTGGTAAGTTGAAATAGCCTACATCACAGCTGTTTTGGTCGGCAACAACTTCATAATTAAATCTGGCAAAAGTATGATAAATAATAATGCATCTTTACCTCTTTCTTTGAAAAAAGGCAGGGAAAACCAAAACGCAGCTGAATCACTTTACAGGAGGATGAAGGTGCGCTGCGCATCTGCAGCTGATGCAGGAGGCAGGCCTGAATAAAACCGGAACTACTAGGGTGTTGCCTTCAAAATAAGATTGTGTAAAAAATCCTACAAAAAAGGTTTTCTATCTGATTTTTACTTCCTTCATCAAAATTACTATAAAAAAGTGTTCAAGCGTGTATCACTTTGAATTAAATGTTTACTTTAAGTCCAAATCTTCACAAAAATCACTTTATTTTGAAGGTGATTATTGGAAGTTAAAGACACATTTTAGCTGTCTTGACTGACAACTTTTAAGTTTCGTTTTCCCATTAACCCGACATGATGGCTACAGCATCACATCGTTACTTCAGTGTAAAAGAATACACTATGTTAAATGCAATGTGCTCAGTCCATAAGTTATTTTTAAGTTTACTGGTCCTCAGCTGGTCCGACTCGAACACTGTTTGCTGTACAAAACTGTCTGACCTGCAATAAGTTTCAGTTTTTCTATCCATTCATTCTAAATATAATTCATTTATTTAGGAATAGGAAGATTTTCTAAGTTTCTAAATTCCCCACCACCTAAAGTCTGGTCAGCAAGAGCTTTTATTGTCACCGAGTGTGTTAACAAAGAACAAACTTAATACATAGCATGCAACGTAACAATAAACGTGATTAATTACTTTTTTTGCCAATGCAAACATCTGAGAAACTAGGAAGTTATTTCCTGACAAAAAACATCAAATACTAATAAGTAAGTTAGAAAACCCCAACTGAAAAATTATAAAAACAAGTCCAATTGAAAGGTATGTGCAGTGCAAATTATATTGCCTACCCATTGTATGGACTCACTGAGCAACAGTATACAACATACAAAATAAAATGTATTTCTGTGACAAAATTTGTAATTTATAAACTTGGATGCAACTTAATTTGTGTAAATACATGTAAGGTATGTCAAAACACCAAAACCCAGAGTGTATAACTGAAACTGAATTAAACCCAAGTGGTCTATTTCAATTATCCATGACTGACTATTTGAACTGTTGATTTTGCATTGCATTGAATTTGCATTGAACAGCACAGTGTGTGCACCTACTGCAGCAGTCAAAACTTGCAAGGAGTGCTGAAACAACATATAACGTAACACCAAAACTAAAAATACGGAATGAAAGTAGGAATATATACAGTGAAAGTTTGAATATATAGAAAGACAGTGAAAAAATAGAAGACATATTGAATATATAGAATAAAATCTGATGTCATCAAGGCACTGACCCCATCTTGCGTTTTCAATGTGATTTATCCATACGGATGTTGCTGCAAGAAGTGGGAGTCAGAACGAAATCTAGTATCAGCAATCCTTATTAATAAAGAGAGAATTAACACGCTGCTGAATGCAATATATTCACGGTTTCATCGTGGGAGACTGGGAGAATGTAGTGAACTTAACAGGCCAGGCAGTTCTGTTCAGTTCACTGCTGGTCTTTCACAATGAAACAGTGAATACATTTCTTCATTAGTCTAATGGTTCTGAACACAGTTACCAGTATTATTTTGGCCTGTATATGCATTTACCAAGTTGTTAATGATTAATTCATTAGGATTGCATCCAACTTCTTGCAGCAACATTCAGAAGAATTATTTACATCGAAAACACATGCTGGCACCAGTGTCTTGATGACGTCAGTTTCAATCCACATATTCTGAATGTCATTGAAATAATCTGATGTGTTGGCTTGTCAAACTTGTTAACTTGTAATGAAATGTCCCACTAAATGAGCCAACAATGTAACAATATATAATATAATAATAACAACGTCATTTCTTTAGACCTCTAATGAAAAAAATTCAAATCACCCTTTATTATGTAATAATAATTTTCAAATATAAATTATTTAAAACCAAATGAGAAAGAAAATGGATATTGTGCAGCTAAGAGACAATCAAATTAAGGATCAGCTCACTGAGTTTCTGGAGCCACAAACTGGAGGTGCTGCACAGTTCCAGGAAATACTAGAGGCACTACATCTCCCATCATTCCAAGGGGTGCTTGGAAAACTCAGAGGAGGAAGTGCACAGTGAACTAGCATTAGGCAGGATCACCTGCCGGTAAATGGATGGATGCATGGATAGATCATTTTGAGAGACATTTCATTCCAGTTGGACAGGATATAAACATCTGCTGCACTAATACTTCCTATTCTTTGACTTCAATGTTGCTGAATTGGTCACTGATCTCATCAAAGTAATTATCTGCGAAGCGAAGCATCTGGATGATGGCGCTGAGCAGCAGGATGTCACAGTTCGGGTCCAACTCCAAATCCTCGCTGTAGTTCTTCACCGGAACAACACAGGATAGGGGCACACCGAGCCGGGCGCTGACCTCCTGCATCTGGATCATAAAAAGTTTTTTTTCTAAAGACCACAATGATTTTTGTATAGTAGTCAGATTAAATATTTATGCGTCTGGGTCCTTCATCACCATGTCGGGGTTCTTATTCGCAAAAATAACTGTCTCGCTCTACATTATCCCTTACTGGTTACCTGCCATCTCACTCATGTATTATTGCTCAAGTACTACAATACATGAGTCCTTAAGGTATGATTTCCCACAATTTAGGCATTTAAGAAGAAAATCTCAAATCAGTGTTTATACCTCTTCAATCCAGTACAAAAAACACAAATTGTTTTCTTATTCTATAAACTCTTAAAATCCTCACAATTTCCTTTATGTAGCCACTCTTGTAAATGTTCCTCACGTCCTCTGTCACCAAAGGGCAGGCTTCATCTACTTTAGTGACCAGGACCAGCTGAGGAATCCCTGAAAACACCAGAGCAGAAACAACATTTCCAAAAAATATCAGGCTGTCAAAATGTTGAGGTAACACTTCTAAAATACTTTAAAAATATTTGTGTTGCAATTATAACAACCATTCTATGGTTGATAGACAATTCTAAATAACAGATGTCTTTAACTAACATTAACATTAACAGTTTCAAATCACTAAAATCACTCATTTACTCATTCATTATTCCGTGGTGTCACTTTTGAAGCAGTTAGGTTAAGGAAGATCATGGGTGGGCTTATAAAAAGTAAGTTTCGGTGACACACAGGACAAGAACGGGAAGGTTGGGTTTAGGAAAAGTGACACGCAGGACACGATCCCCGATCTCCGGGGTGAAAGTCATGTTATTTGACCCATCCACCACCCCAATCACCAAAACAGAATTTTGGGCTTTCATACTACTCACTATCGTTGTCGCTCTTAATACTACGTCGTCTTCAAGCGCTACATAGCTGCTGCTCTGTCCGGTGAGTTCTACACACACACTGAAGGGTGCTTTTTGCGTCGTATCTGACGCTGACAGACACTGCCCATGCGTCCATATTTTACGAGTTCAGAGTGAGAAAGGGTTGATATGCTATAGACACTGCTGTTCTTGCCCTATTGTGAAAATGTTTGAGGACACTATATTGTGCATACATTTCCCACTTTAGCAGTTGCTATAAGAAGTTGAAACCTTCATGAGTTTTACAAAGTTAAAGGATTACTTTTTGAGAACAGAACAAACTACAGCTCAAGTGGAAAAACTAGAAGCGCGAGCATGCAGTTGGGTAGCAGAAATAGTGCATTTACTACTTGTAAGCTAGTAGTTCGGTGTTGATAAATGATACAGTAAATATACAACTTCACTACCAGCAGTTCCAGCGGCTGTAAACCACTGTCTTGGTGGTGCGGGGGGGGACTGCTTAGAAAGCAAGGGGGTGCTTTAAAAAAAAAAACTATTAAAAAATCTTGACATTATTTAAATTAGGTAGTCACCCTATGGGGTATTTGAGTGTGCATCTACAATATTCTTCATTATAATGAAATGGGACTACATTTTACTGACCCATTAAGTTGACCTTTCTGCGGATAGCATTCAGCTTCTCCTCCAGCTTTGTGGGCACGATGGAGACCTTTGGCAGGCGTCAGTGATATAGTTAGATATATAGATATATAGATATAGTTGATAGAATTAAAGAAGCTGGACTTTCCAGCTCCAACTGGTCCAATGAGCAGAACCCGAGCCTGGGACACAGAGCTGACTGTGGGTTTGTACGTCTTAATAGTCTCCATCAGCTCCTTCTTCTTCCTGTAGGAACAAGAAAACATTATAGCTGCTGCGCAGCATTGAGCTGGACATTCTTAGAAGGTAGAAGAAGAAAGAGGAGGAAGACAAATGAGAAATACTGGAGGGTCCATCAGCAGAATTGTGCGGACCAAAAGTTATCAAATAAAATAACTTTGAAATCATGCATCTTATCAACACAACACCAGAGGCGGCGTCAGTCGATTTTGCCGGGGCTACAGCCCCGAATGTTTATATATAGCCCCGGATCTCTCGCTTTCTCTTTTTTTTTTAACAAAAATAAGTATAATAGGATAAAAAAGGCCCAGAATGGCACATGCAAATTAAGAAGAAAAGTATTTTCCAATACACTCGCAGTGCGGGGTCCGACCATGTTGTATTTGTTGCCATCACCCAGCAACCGTCTCTATAGCTGCTTTCTGACCGGAGGGATTTTTGCAGTTCCTAGAACATAAAATTTCTAGAACCCTTTTTTTCTCGGGTTCCGACTTGACCAATTTAAGTTCCTCTGGCTGCAGTTCCTGTAACCCTTTCAGCTCCTACTTCAGGGCAGAGTCTTTTCGCTGTTCCCTTTTCCGCATAGGAACCTAGGTCAACGAGGGTCGAGTTTCCGGTACAGACGGACCAACAACAGGACAATTTTAACAATTTTTGCCATCATCTTCAACACTAAATTTGCTTCTGACAACATTTTAGGCGAGAAATTAACTGTTTAGATTTCGAATATAGGCAGCCTTGCTCAAATTGATGCCGAACTGACAATTTGCTTCCAAAGTTTTCAGAGTTGAGAAGCACCATGAAGTGAGGCGACAGCCAGCAGGCTTCGCCCCGCCGCTAGCTCGTCGCTTGGACAGTCCTGCTCAGAGACCCGGCTGTAGCTGTGCGAGGTCTCTCAGACCGGTCTCGTAAATAAGAGGCTTTTATTTCGCCGTTGACGGTTCATTTGTTTAAATATCACAACACATGTCCATCATAAGATTAAGGAGAACCTGTGGTTAACTGTCTGTTCGGAGTTAAACTCCACAAGCGCTGCGCCTCGCGGGCTTGACAACCTCACTGGCCGCGTCACACACACACACACACACACACACACACACACACACACACACACACACACACACACACACACACACACACACACACACACACACACACACAAACGAGAGAAAGATACCTCGTTTCCTTCGTGAGACTTGTTTAAATTATGACAAATATGCTATATATATTTAGCCTGGATGCCAGCGCGAATTTAGCCCCGCCCACAAAAATTCGGGGGTCGGGAAGTTCATATTCTGACTAGAATCTGAGTATGACCACGTCAGGCTAATATATATTAGATTTAGTATTTAGTTCATACTATTTTTGGTGTATTTGTTTTCTGATTTTAACGCTATACTGACCGTTGCCGTGCTTGCATCACTCCCTTACCCCTCCTAGTTCCTATGGCCACTTGGCCAGTGCGAATGCAAATGGAAAACGGTTTTGGGGGAGAGTAGTTAGTAGATCTGCTTAGAAGTGGACTTTTCCTATAATTACGTTCCTGTAACTACTTGGTCGGAAAGCAGCTTATGTGAGGAAAATTAACACAAAGTTGTATACCAATGATGTAGTTTGAAATTCCTGTGGCGCAGACCCGTGTGTCCACTCTCGCTGTAAAAAGCTGCGCAGCTTCAGGTTTATGGATGCGCTGTCGACATGCTGCGGCAGATGTGACGTGTTTATGCTCTGTGTATTTCTGCAGTAGTTCCACCTCCGACGTAGAGCAGCATACAGCCACTTCCCTAAACTTTGTCTCATTCAGAGACCAGAGACAAAAACGGGGCTCTGTGTCTGTTAGAAGGTCTGAGAGATACTGTATCAGCAGAGAAACAACAGACTATGGTGCAGGTAGATTATTTTCTGAAATATAGTGACTTTATTCTTGTAATAGCCATATTTTTTCAAAATATCATGACTCCTCAAAATCTCAGAGAACACAGATGGGATGAGTTATATTTTGATTGTGCACAAAGTTTTGGACATGAGCAGAAATCTTGCTCAAACACATCTGAAATATTACAGTCCAGGGGTTTATTAATAAATTACAATGAATAATGTATCATTGAGGTGAATAATTGTCATATGCAAATTTAAGGAGGTTACTTCCTCAACAAAAGACGAGGGAAGAGTAAATGATGCTAGGCTACATGTGTGCTGACTCAGAAATAATTAGAAAAGTCGATCCAAAGGAAAATAAATAGTTGAAAGCAATATAGAATGCCTGAGAGCCTTACTGCAATATATTCCATTATGTTTTTATATTTGGATTGTAATCTACAGTACAGGCCAAGTTTGGACACACCTTCTCATGCGTTTTTGAGAATGCGTGATGAATTCAATGATGGAGGTTGCGCGCAGATGACCTGGCCTCCACAGTCACCGGACCTGAACCCAATCGAGATGGTTTGGGGTGAGCTGGACCGCAGAGTGAAGGCAAAAGGACCAACAAGTGCTAAGCATCTCTGGGAACTCCTTCAAGACTGTTGGAAAACCATTTCAGGTGACTACCTCTTGAAGCTCACCAAGAGAATGCCAAGAGTGTGCAAAGCAGTAATCAGAGCAAAGGGTGGCTACTTTGAAAAAACTAGAATATAAGACATTTTAACGTTTTCAGTTATTTCACACCTTTTTGTTAAGTACATAATTCCACATGTGTTCATTCATAGTTTTGATGCCTTCAGTGAGAATCTACAATGTAAATAGTCATGAAAATAAAGGAAACGCATTGAATGAGAAGGTGTGTCCAAACTTTTGGCCTGTACTCTATGTTTCCCTTTACATAAAGATATTTCCAGCATATTGATTCAGAAAAAGGTAGAAATAGGTGCATAAAAATTCATTAGAATGCAGGAAATGAAGTGTTTAATGCTCAAAATTTTCTCTGAGAGGACCCCCAGAATCCCACCATCATAAGTCACCAGAATTTTCAATGTTTTAAACTTAGCGACAACCATCGGGACTAGTCTGGCATAGGACTGGACCTATATGCAAAGTTTTTAGAGCTGCCTGGCCCCTAATAAATAACTTTTTCATCTCATGAAAAGTTGTTTATTACTTTCTTGGTAGCGGTCATGGTTTTGGGTAAATTTATGAGGATTTGTCAAGAATTGTACAATTAAAAACAGTATAGCACAGGAAGCATGGTAAACAAATTGACTTCATAGTTTGCATAGACACTGAGTCCATTATAATCTGAAATAGCTGGTATGTCCAGACAAACCATAGACTGTTAATATTAATGGACAATGCATCCGGTTCGGGCGGTGCTGCAAATGCGGAAGTGCCTTAAACCTGCATTCCATCTGAATTCCAGCAGGGGGAACACGGTGCGGTTGCAAAAGGAGTTTGGTTTCTGTAGAAGTTTTATGAGAAAGTGACCCACTTCTCACTTGATTGATTACCTCAGTAAACATTTTCATAATGAGTTTATGGTCTCAATCGCTAGTTTTGTTTTCTGCAACACAGAATGATGTTCATTTTATGAATTATGGTCTTGTTGATTTTTAAATTGGCGATAAAGCAGGGGGTGTTTTAGGGTGTGGCTATGATGTGATTGCCAGTGAAAGTGTGTAACGTAACGTCTCCCTCACTCCTCCTTCTCGTCTAAAGTTGTCACATCCGCAACCAGGATGGCTGCGCCCGTAACAGCAAACTCGACGTCTCATAGCAGATCTCCACAAACCAATGGGTGACGCCACACATGCTCTGTCCACTAATTTACAGTCTGAGTCAAACATAGCGGCATTGCATTCCACCGCACTTGAACACATTCAATATTACATTTAAATGATTAAAACACTGCTATTTTTCCAGATTGTCAATTTGTCACACTGTATGGTATATTGTACTGTAGCATGTTAAAAGCATTATGTGCAGGATGGTAGCTTACTCAGATTCCCAGGTGATAGTTCTCCATGGACGCTCAAGTTCGGTGGTTTCTGTTAAAAGCAAAAACAACTTTTATAAAACAATGATCTTATCAAATTTGACAAAAAAATATATATATATATATATATATTACCCTCCTACATGTATTTAACTGTACCTTTTTCTTTAACAACACATGGTATCATCAATATCACAACATATTTTATGATATTAATAATAATCTTTTTGTCTGCTGTTTGGGTTGACACACACAGATGAAACATTGTATTAACATTTCTTGACGAGAAGTCCAACAATATTACCTGTAGTATTAAAGGCAAAGAACGAAGAGTGACAACCACATACAGTATGAAACCTCCACATCACCTGTAGGCCTACACAGGGAGGGGGGACCTCAGTGGTTCCCGTGACATATTTCATGGATATACCTTATTATAGTCAACGCATAACAATATTAAAAAAATAAATACATTTAAAAAAAATAATGTCCTGAATATTGCAACAGAGATGCAATTTCCTCTCATTTTTAGGAACTTTTCTCTGTATTATATATAGTTTTTTAATTTTTAACTCAACTTTGGTTTTAACCGCGTAGTTTTCTAATGCAGGACGATTAACAGAGAGGGAAGGCTCTGTGAATATAGCTTGTGTTCATTACCCTTATTCTGTTTATATCTTATAGGCAAAATGTCATATTTAATGTATTAAATCATAAAATGTCCATGATGTCAGATATTTTATAATTAACCATTTTTGTTTTAAAACAAAACCCAAAACATACAGCTCACAACATGAACACATCCCCTCGACCGATATAGATATATATAGATAGATATATATATATATATATATATATATATATATATATATATATATATAAAATGTATAATAAACTTACCCTCGACTTCATAGTCTTCACACTCAGACAGCTGGTCTGTTGAAGTACATCTGACTGCTGTCATCAGATGTTGAGAAATACTTTTCACTAAATTAAAGTTTTAAGCCCCCACAAAAAATGTCATTTTTAATGTATTAAATCATAAAATGTCCATGATGTCATCAGATTTTATAATTAACCGTTTTTATTTTTGTTTTAAAACAAAACCCAAAACATACAGCTACACATGAACACATCCCTTCGGCCCGATATAGATATAGATAGAGATATATATATATATATATATATATATATATATATATATATATATATATATATATATATATAGATAGATAGATAGATAGATAGATAGATAGATAAAATTTATAATAAACTTACCCTCAAATTCATAGTCTTCACACTCAGACAGCTGGTCTGCTGGAAGTACATCTGACTGCTGCCATCAGATGTTGAGAAATACTTTTCACTAAATTAAAGTTTTAAGCCCCCACAAAAATGTCATATTTAATGTATTAAATCATAAAATGTCCATGATGTCATCAGATTTTATAATTAACCATTTTTGTTTTAAAACAAAACCCAAAACATACAGCTCACAACATGAACACATCCCCTCGACCCCTGAACCCAGTCATCACCAGTTAAAAACATTGAGACAAGATTAAATAATAACCATAATATTCAACTGTAATAATATAATAATAAGTTTATTTATAATGCACTTTTCATCAAAATATCTCAAAGTGCTACAGGTTAGAAACAAAAAAAAAGATGAGCAGTTTAAAATACAAAAAAGAATATTATATATAAAATTTATAATATTTATAGTAAACTTACCCTTGACTTCATAGTCTTCACACTCAGTCAGATTGATGTCATTGCCATGCATTTCTGCAGCATTCTGGCTATTGGTTAACATGGAGTTCATAGTGGACAGCTGGTCTGCTGAAGTATGTAAAGGAGGCTGAATGAACCTTTGACGTTTACTCACTTTGGTCTCTAAATAAAAAAGAAACACAGATGCATTAGAAATGGAGGATATCTAGACTAATTTAGCTTGGTTAATCCCTCTGGATTTTGAAGACCAATAAAACCATTGATGCAATCATCTTGAAACTACATTACACACAAAAAAGAACCATTTTGATTTGAACCATTCAACAGCATGATAAACTATACTTGAAATTAAAAACTAAGTTTACATACCGTATTCTATTCCTGAACTGGGTGGATCAGATGAAAGATTACTATACTGTATACTGTACACAGGCCTATAATTACTAGGATTGATAAAGCCCCACTTTAGCTGCTGTCAGATGTTGAGAAATACTTTTCACTAAATTAAAGTTTTAAGCCCCCATGTGTGGAAAAATTGTTGTTTTAATAGATGAACATTCTTAATCTTCTTTCGATTTAACTCTAAAATACTTGAATTAAAGCTTCAACATTGAATAACAATGTATAAAATAAAATTGTGTTTTATTTAAAGTCTATGATTGAAACATACAAAAATCATTCAACACTGAAAGTCCTGCACCGTTTTTAGCTACCTAGCACATGTTCAGACACAAACTATAAATATTTTCTGTCCAAATGAAAAAAACATTTTCCACACCTTGATAGCTATGTCTGTTGACTTCGGGTCAAATTGATTCAATTTTTGTTCTATATCAGAAACATGGGACGTAGAAATAAAAATGTGTAGAAGAAAAAATTTACAATTTAAAACGTTGGAAAAACTCAAAACAAAAAAGGCGTCAAAAATGTCGAAAAAATGTTTTTCAAGGTTGACGGGAAGACAAACCAGGAAAACGAAAGTTACTGTTCCAACCAACAGTAACTTTTGTTTTCCTGGTTTGCCAGTCTTACAAATGGTAGCTGGGACAAATACTCGGGTTATGATAATGTTTTTCCAACACCACCCCCATTGTAACATATTTTCACTGATGAAACCCTTTAATATTAGCCAGCTATATATTATACTATGTTAATATTTGCAGCCTTACCTTATCTTCAAGATAGTTGATGATGGTGAACAGCTTTACAGTAGGCATATATAGACACGATGCCAGGCAGGCAGTTTCAGAAACGAAACTGGAAGTGCGGACTGGAATAATTTTGCCTTCAAAATAAAACTGATGTTTGTGTCTGAATTTCCCTGTGTAAATTCCAATGTGCATTTCAAAGGTGTTTGCTAAGTGTAGCTCCGTTTTAAACTGTGAATAGTTGTTTAGGTAGGCCTACTAATGTTGTTTTACCAAGCACTAAACTATTTGCACACAATGCATGGACCTTTTTTACATCAGACATTCTGACTTATATAGGAAAAGCACAGCTGAAATTGATAACCTTAACGATGGCTCAATTCCATTAAGTGTCAGTAAGCTATTTCAGAGAGTCAGCATGCACAATACCAGGGCCATGATCTCCTAAGTGGAATGCAGCCATCATTAATGCTTTTGAATAGAAGCGAGGTAAAGTTAGTTTTGTTTTCGATATTCGCCAGACATTCACCGACAAATGGCAATACCTCCTAAACGACTTGGTTAAAAATTATTTAAACCCTATTGCCGCTAGAAAAGGCAAAGCTATCAATGTTTCACAATCTTAATTTTCCGTTATTTTCACTCTATAGAATAAGCACTGTCTCACAAAAGGCGCCGCAATGTAAGTTTCGCCGGAAAAGCTTCGCTCTTGACAGAGAAGCGAGTAAGGGACCGTGGGGAAAGTGCACTTTTCTTTGTTTCTAAGAAACGCAGAGGGTGTGTTTTGTAATAGCTTTGTCCAAAAGTGAGACAGAGACATCAAACCAGTATCATTCAGTAAAGGAGGACAGGGGACAACTTTCACAACCTCTCCCTTTACCCCTAGTGGCTGAAATTGGTATTGCATGTTGAAAATTAACATTCTTTTGTAATAGCTTTGTCCAGCGAGACAGAGACATCAAACCAGTGTCATTCAGTAGAGGAGGACAGGGGACAACTTTCACAACCTCTCCCTTTACCCCTACTGGCTGAAATGGGTATTGCATGTCCAAAATTAACATTCTTTTGTAATAGCTTTGTCCATGAGTGAGACAGAGACATCAAACCAGTGTCAATCAGTAGAGGAGGTCAGCGGACAACTTTCACAACCTCTCCCTTTATCCCTAGTGGCTGAAATGGGTATTGCATGTCCAAAATTAAAATTCTTTTTGTAAGGAGGTGGTGGAAGCCTTTCCAGTGACACCATCTGAAATAATGATACCTTCCCGTATGCGTCTCCTGTCTGAGCTACGTAAGGGGGTGGCTGGAACAATCCTAGAAGCATCAGGTATGTATTGTAAGCACACAATTAAGGAGAATCTTGCACTGATCCTTCAGTGTGAGTGCTCTTTACTACACATGGGCATGAAAAAGCCAAGGCTCCCACAAACTGATATAGTCATTTTTGAGTGGCGAGTTTGATTTGTATTATTATGTTGGCTTTACAATGGTAATGAAAACATACTGTTTATATATTTATTGGTTATTATAATGGCTTCAAGCATTATCTTAGTCTTTACATATGACCTAATTAAAATATTTTGATTTCTACCCTGAAAAGGAATGAAGAACTCACTATTTGTATATACTATAGTAATATATGTATAATTTAACAGTTAAGAGACTACAATATATAAACCATGAATTAACTATAAAATTTGCAATTGATTCGGAAACACTTTATTAGGGCCCGGCGCCGACAGCGCCGAGGGCCCTATTGAAACTGAAGGAATTATTTCTTTTTCCTGGCAAATTAATTGGCTTTTTGAGGGGCTTAACATATTCAAAAACTCACCAAATTTGGCGGTCATCAACAGTCTGGTGAAAAAATGTATTTTAAAGGGTTTCATGAATAGGCGCCAAAGGGTCAAAATGGCTCCGTTAGCGCTAGAAAGTTAAAATAATTTAGCCCCTGCCGTACCGTTTAACGTAGATCTCACGAAACTTGGTACACATATGTAGCATGTCAAGCTGTACAAGAAACTTCATTAGAGCCATATACCTAAACCCAACAGGAAGTCCGCCATTTTGATTTCAAAGTTCGAAATTTGTGCGATTTTGGCCATTTCCACGTCGTACTTTTAACGTAACTCCTCCTAGAGATTTCATCCGATCAACTTCAAACTTCGGTCTGTGCCATCTTAAGATGTTAAAGATAAAAAATTGTTAAAAGAAAAACTTTTCGTCATAGGGCGTGGCCGTTGGGCGCGGCCATTTTGTGCGTGTCGCCGGCGAAACAGGAAGTGGGTGTAACTTGAGTGTACATTGTCCAACCAAGGGGGTAAGCTTCGCTTCAGAACTCGAACCACATATGGCGCCATTTTGATGCTACAAAGGTATCACCTCCCGTTAGCATTCCACTGACTAGCATTCATTTTGACGTCACTTGACAGCGAATAACTTTACATCTGAAGCGTTTAAAGACTCTATTTGTCCATTGTTTAGTTCTAAAGAAACATGACAATGTATAAAAGGCTCCATTACCTTGTACCTCACGTTATGGCTCCGTAGCAGACGTTTTTGTAAAAATAGGCTAACGATTGTGTCACATAGTAGAGGAATTACTGTATAGTACAGGAGAAGCTCGCAGGCAGTTTCGAACTTACATGAGCTGTTAAGGTTTAATTACTAATGTTAACTAGCATGTTAGTGATCAATAATTAGCCTGTGCCCATGTTATCTCCTTACATATACCTACGCTCTCCGTCTCTGTAAGATTGGGAATGATTGAGATTTCTCTTGGCACAGCTACCAGAAGACTTTGAGACATGTTGCTCACGTCACATTTACGTTTTCTCTCTCAGTTGTTGGGCGCGCAGTAAAGCAAGAGATCACCGGGAAAAGTGTTTCTAATAGCCTTCACTGGTCTCCGTTCAGAGCAAGGGGTCTATTGGTCCATTATATACTGTCTATGTGTCCAACTGGCTCGAAACTTTTCAGGATTCATAAGAGTCCAACCCTGAGGACAAATAAAGGCCGATATTTACTTAAAGTCATAGCGGCCCCTAGTGGCAACAGGAAGTAGGCCTAAAAGTCAAGGTGCTATACTTTCGAACTACCTCCTAGAGATTTCATCCAATGGACTTCAAACTTGGTCTGTACCATCCCAACACCTTAACGATGAAAAGTTATTAAAAGAAAAACTTTTCGGTCAGACGGTGTGGGTGTGGCGGGCGGCCATTTTGAGTGTTTAGCGATGAACAAAGAAGTTGTTGTAACTTGAGTGTACGCTTGTCGTATTAACCCGAAATTTCACGATTGACAAGGGTCCAGGCCTGAGGACACCTACAGGCCAAAATTGAATTTTGGTCGTCATAGCCCCCGCGGGAACAGGAAATGCGCCTTATATGACAAACATCATCCAATTTACATGAAACTCAGAATGTGTGGTCTACATGTGATACTGAACCGGTCCCTATAATATGACCAAGCCCACTTACTCAGGCCACGCCCCTTCGATAACATTTGAACCGTTTAAGGTAGAGTCTTGTGTGAGGTGTCATTGAACTCAGCAGAGAGCTCCTTCTTCATTGGTCATGGTTTGGCCCCGGCCCTAGTCCATCGGATGAAATCTCTAGGAGGAGTTTGTTAAAGTATAGCACCTTGACTTTTGGGCCTACTTCTTGTTGCCACTAGGGGGTGCTATGACTTTAAGTAAATATCAGCCTTTATTTGTCCTCAGGGTTAGACTATTATGAATCCTGAAAAGTTTCGAGCCAGTTGGACAACGCATAACTTGAGTTACACCCACTTCCTGTTTCGGGGGAAAGCGCACAAAATGGTCCGCCCCGCCACGGCCGCCCTATGACGAAAAGTTTTTCTTTTAACAACTTTTCATCTTTAACATCTTAAGATGGCACAGACCGAATTTGAAGTTGATCAGATGAAATCTCTAGGAGGAGTTCGTTAAAGTACGACATGTGGAAATGGCCAAAATCACACTAATTTCGAACTTTGAAATCAAAATGGCGGACTTCCTGTTGGGTTTAGGGTATGGCTCTAATGAAGTTTTTGTACATGTTGACATGCTACATATGTGTACCACGTTTCGTGAATCTACATTAAACACACTGCAGGGGCTCAATTTTTGTAACTTTCTAGGGGGCGCTAGAGAGCCATTTTTGGGCGGCTATTCCCGAAACCCTTAAAATACGTAGATTTTTCACCAGACTTGATGCGACCGCCAAATTTGGTGAGTTTTTGAATATGTTAAGCCCCTCAAAAAGGCAATTCATTTGACGGAAAAAGAATAGAAAGAAAGAAAGAATAGAAACAATTAAAGCTGCGAGCAGCGATGGACGGGCCCTCGCACCTCTGCGCCGCGGGTTGTTACCGGCCGACGCGCTCCTTGCAACTGTGCATTCACGTGGCACTCACACGCCACAAATCATCAATGAAAAGGAAACTCCCCCCGACCGAAGTTCAACGATACCTCACACAAGACTCTACGTCATACAGTTCATCAGCTGTGAAAGGGGGCGTGGCTAAAGCATAGGGGCGGGCCAAACCATTACCAATGAATAAGGAAGTCTCTGCTGAGTTCAATGATATCTCGCACAAGGGTCTACATCAAACGGGTCATTAGTTATAAAGGGGCGTGGCTAAAGCATAGGGGCGGGCCAAACCATCACCAATGAAGAAGGAACTCTCTGCTGAGTTCAATGACACCTCACACGAGACTGTACCTTAAACGGTTCAAATGTTATGAATGGGGGCGGGGCCTGAGTAAGTGGGCGTGGTTAAACTATAGGGGCGGCTCATATCACATGTAGACCACACATTCTGAGTTTCATGTAAATCGGATGATGTTTGTCATATAAGGCAGATTTCCTGTTGCCAGCGGGGGCGCTATGACCAAAGTCAATTTTGGCCTGTAGGTGTCCTCAGGCCTGAACCCTTGTCCATTGTGAGAAATTTTCGGGCAGATACCACAACGTATACTCAAGTTACAACAACTTCTTTGTTCATCGCTAAACACTCAAAATGGCCGCCACGCCACGCCCACACCGTCTGACCGAAAGTTTTTCTTTTAATAACTTTTCATCGTTAAGGTGTTGAGATGGTACAGACCAAGTTTGAAGTCCATCGGATGAAATCTCTAGGAGGAGTTCGTTAAAGTATAGCACCTTGACTTTTAGGCCTACTTCCTGTTGCCACTAGGGGGCGCCGTATGACTTTAAGTAAATGTTGGCCTTTATTTGTCCTCAGGGTTGGACTCTTATGAATCCGAAAAAGTTTCGAGGTAATCGGACAACGTAAACTCGAAGTTACACCCACTTCCTGTTTCGGGCGGCGAAACGCACAAAATGGCCGCCCGGCCAGCCCTATGACGAAAGGTTTTTTTTTTAACAACTTTTCATCTTTAACTTCTTAAGATGGCACGGACCGAGTTTGAAGTTATCGGATGAAATCTCTAGGAAGAGTTCGTCGAAAGTATGGACATGTGGAAATGGCCAAAATCGCACTAATTTCGAACATTTAATTCAAAATGGCGGACTTCCTGTTGGGTTTAGGGTATGGCTCTAATTAAGTTTTTTGTACATCTTGACATGTTACATATGTGTACCAAGTTTCGTGAGTCTACGTTAACGCGCCGAGGCTCAATTTTCTTAACTTTGGGGGGGTGCTAGCGAGCCATTTTTGTGCGCCTATTCCCGAAACCCTTTAAAATTACGTAAATTTTCACCAGACTTGATGCGACCGCCAAATATTTGTGAGTTTTTGAATATGTTAAGGCCCCTCAAAAAGCCAATTCATTTGACGGGAAAAGAAAGAAAGAAAGAAAGAAAGAAAGAAAGAAAGAAAGAAAGAAAGAAAGAAAGAAAGAAAGAAAGAAACAATAATTCCTTCAGTTTCAATAGGGCCTTCGCGGCCCCGTGCTTCGGGCCCTTATAATTCCTTCAGTTTCAATAGGGCCTTCGCTGTCAGCGCCGGCCCGGGCCTAATTATCTATTAGAAATAGATCTCAAGTGTTAAATTATTAGACAAGTACTGAAATAATTAGTATGCAGATAATTATATAATTAGTATGCAGTTAACTTTGAAATAACTTTATAGCAAATGTTCTGTAGTAATTTTCTAGACAGTTTTTTCTCTGTGGCTTTGGTACATTACCGAATCATCCTCTACATTTGCAAAACAGTAAGTGCATTTCTCAAAACAATTTGTACAAATAGGAAAACACCATGGATTAGCCAAAAGCCAGTCTCTTGCTCATAATCCTTAGTTCATCTCTCAAAAGTAAATATCTGTGTCAATGAACATGTCAGTGCCATCGGAACGACAAGTCCTTGTGTCATTGATAAGACAAAATTGCTTAGTCATGTTGTTAATATAACAGTGTCTGGAGGGATAATGTAATGTAAACTATGGCAAAAATTTTGATGAAAGTTACTGTATTGAAATAGGATTCACAGTTACACTTTTACTAGTGGTCAGGCAAAAAAAAACATTACAATATTATTGAGATATAGAAAATAAAAGAATTAAAGCTGCGAGCAGCGATGGACGGCCCTCGCTACCGGGCCATCAGGTTACCGGCTGACGCGCGCCCTTTGCATCGTGTATTTGCGCGGCACTCAGACGCCGCAAAATTCGTCAACAAAAAGGGAACTCCCCACGATTCAACCATACCTCACACAAGATTCTACGTCATACGGTTCATTAGCTGTGGAAAGGGGCGTGGCTAAAGCATAGGGCGGGTCAAACCATCACCAATTAAAAAGGAAGTCTCTGCTGAGTTCAATGATCACTCACACAAGACTCTACCCTTTAGATGGCTCAGCATGTATGAAAGGGGGCGTGGCTTGAACACGGGCAAAACCATCACCAATGAAGAAGGAAGTCTCTGCTGAGTTCAATGATACCTCACACAAAGGGTATACTTTTAACGGTTTGAATGTTCTGAAAGGGGGCGTGGCTTAAGCATAGGGGGCGGCCAAACCATGACCAATGAAGAAGGAACTCTCTGCTGAGTTCAATGACAACTCACACAAGACTCTACCTTAAAGGTTCAAATGTTATGAAAGGGGCGTGGCCTGAGTAAGTGGGCGTGGCCATATTATATAGGGGGCCTCAGTATAACACGTAGCCACACATTGTGAGTTTCATGCAAATCGGATGATGTTTGTCATATAAGGCAGATTTCCTGTTGCCAGCGGGGGGCTATGACCAAAGTCAATTTTGGCCTGTAGGTGTCCTCAGGCCTGGACCCTTGTCAATTGTGAGAAATTTCGGGCAGATTACCACGTCCCATAATTGCAATAAAATAACTTCTTTGTTCATACGCTAAAACACCAAAATGCCGCCCACCCAGCGCACTGACACATCGAAAGTTTTTCTTTAATAACTTTTCATCGTTAAGGTGTTGGGATGGTACAGACTAAGTTTGAAGTCCATCGGATGAAATCTCTAGGAGGAGTTCGTTAAAGTGCCCATATTATGAAAAAATCACTTTTCTGGGATTTTGGGGGTGCTTTTTGTGTCTCTGGTGCTTCCACACATACAAACTTTGAAAAAAATCCATCCATGCTGTTTTGAGTGAGATACAGGTTTCTGAATGTGTCCTGCTTTCAGTCTCCTACCCAGCCACCAATGACATGTGGGGCCCAGATGGTTTAAGTGCGGGGTTCCATGGTTACTGTGTGGGCGTAGGCGTTGGCTGGGTGAAATCAACGGGTCCCATGTAGGTTTTGTAGTATGAGTCCCACATAGGAAGCCAATATGAGCTGATTACCTGGGCCCCATAAGGGACAGGCATGGGCCAATTGGGCATGAGTTTGAACTGAGAACACATATATGGGTCCTGCATAGCATATTTATGGGCCAAGTGGGCATGGGTTTGATCTGGGAACGCATATATGGGTCCCGCATAGAATGTTTATGGGCCAAGTGGGCATGGGTTCGATCTGGGAACGGCATATGGGTCCTGCATAGAATGTTTATGGGCCAAGTGGCCATGGGTTTGAACTGAGAACACATATATGGGTCCTGCATAGCATATTTATGGGGCCAAGCGGGCATGGGTTTGATCTGGGGAACGCATATATGGGTCCTGCATGGCATTTTTATGGGCCAAGTGGTCATGGGTTTGATCTGGGAACACATATATGGGTCCTGCATAGCATATTTATGGGCCAAGTGGGCATGAGTTTGAACTGAGAACACATATATGGGTCCTGCATAGCATATTTATGGGCCAAGTGGGCATGGGTTTGATCTGGGAACGATATATGGGTCCCGCATAGAATGTTTATGGGCCAAGTGGGCATGGGTTCGATCTGGGAACGCATATATGGGTCCTGCATAGAATGTTTATGGGCCAAGTGGCCATGGGTTTGAACTGAGAACACATATATGGGTCCTGCATAGCATATTTATGGGCCAAGTGGGCATGGGTTTGATCTGGGAACGATATATGGGTCCTGCATGGCATTTTTGTGGCCAAGTGGTCATGGGTTTGATCTGGGAACACATATATGGGTCCTGCATGGCAGAGGCGCAAGTAACTATGTAGGCCTATTGAGTTATGTAATTACTTACTGTACAATTTTTATTAACTTGTAGTAACTCTACATTTAGGCTAATCAAGCATGTTGAGATTGAGTAATTGTAACTCAATACATTTCAAGTCACGCTTAGTCACCAAAGAACAAACATTCCATACATGTAGATCTTTTGCCAAAACAATCCATCAGTCATTTTTGTTAGTCGTGCAGAAAATGAAAAATGTAACTTCCCAAAAATGTAAAAACATCAAAATAGGTCAAAGTTTACGCTGTGTTGAATTATGCTGATTAGTGGACTCTCAGAAAGGTTGCAGGCCTACCGTAACAATTCAAATAATAGCCCAGTCCCAGAGCCTGTCCTTTGGGGCAGAAACACATATTTAGACAAATAACTATGCTCGATATTATCGGCCGATATTGGCTTTAAAATTCAATATCGGTAAATATCGGTATCGGTTTTTTGAAATGGTTTAAAATGACTAAAGTATGTCATTTTATACCTTATTGGAAAGCTTGTTTCCTCTCAAAGCGAATGCAGACAAAATGTGGGTGTAGGTTGTTGGCCAACCAGCATACACACAGGGTTTGTAGAGTAAATAAATTCTTGAGCAGGGCAGATCTAAGCCCCAATGAGTGGAATGAGTTGAATTTTTGTTCTTGTGTGGCTATTTGTTTTCAGTTTACCTCAGTCAAAGAAATGTTCAGTTGGCAACTACTTCGAGAGGTAGTGTAGCACCGCACCCCAGTTAGTCTACCGGTTGCTGGCTAGTCCTTCAAAACATTCAAATCCCCAGTATCAAGGGAGTCATGGAACAGTGGGCAGTAAGCCTATAAACGATCATATGTTTCGGTATCCGTGATCGGCTAATATCGGTATCGGAAATTAAGCATTGGACAATATTGGTATATCGGATATCGGTACATAATCAATGTCAAGCATCCCTACAAATAACCCCATACGGTTATCCACATCCCATAGATGCCTGTCCCAATGGTCTATTTGATCAAATAAAACTCCGGGATCCTATTCGAGTTTTCCGGTACTTCATTTTTGAAGATGAGGCCAAATAACTCACAGACAGCTAGTCCCTTTATGGACATGAATATGATGCATTTATTACCTCTTAGGAAATTGTAATTCAATATTTGTTAGAAAAGGACTTGCAGGAGGCCTCATCATCAATCTCTCTTCCACTTCTGTGTTGTTAGATGTCCTTGGACCAAGGAGTAGCATGTACTATCAAGGTGTAGCACATACACCAACAATGACTGATGTGTTGGCTGTAAAAGGTACAGTAGATCTGTTTGAGAAAAAAATGAGGGAAAAACACTTGTTTTGTATCTAATCAATTATTAATGATTAATAGATTGTTGGCATTTTAACTTTTGGTAAAGGAAAACACACATCCAGCCCTAGTCTGGAGAAGTGGCGGTGGTTAAAAGTAACTAATACTCTGAGTAGTTTTATTTTTACAAATTGTACTTTTACTTGAGTATTTTCTTACACCAGTAATTTTACTTGTAACAGAGTAATATTTTAGCAATGTAACAGTACTGTTGTACATTGAGTACAGATTTTCATTACTCTTTCCCCGCTTTATGCACACAACACCTAATTAGGCTCATTCATAATGAAGCCAGCGGAGCAGTTAACGTTTGTTAATTCTCTCAATTTACGAATTTTACTGTATTTAATTGTTATTTGGTCAGGCAGTTCTTAGGACATCTATAAGGGGCCTGTGTGCGAAGGCCTTGTTTTGCAAACGCGTTAACAGTCCATTTGGAAAGCACTGCTGCTAGCTGTCTACTTCAAGGAGAACTTCTATCAGACATTCACAAATTGAGGTAAGTTGAAATATTATTTTGCCAGAAAATAACACTGCAGATTGTACAGCGGTCTGTATTTTTGGTTTGTGCTGTTTAATCTGATGTAGAATCTAACCAAAAGAAGAACAGCGGAGAGCGCGTTGGACAATAATTAATATATCACGATAGACGGAGCTCTGAAGCAGACCTGTGCGTCGCTTAGTGTTCTCTCTCTGGATAAAGACGAGCAGCAGCACAGACACCAGGGCATCGGACCGGGGGTAAAACCAATACTGATTACCAGGGGCCCAGGGAGAGGGGCCCTTGAAAAGTCTGGAACATATATTTATTTTACCTGAATATTTTTATTTCCTAATAACATTTCATAATGCATATCAGATGAAATGTAAAGTTAGTGTATTGGCAGAATAACTTGGTTGATTGACTGACTATTTTGTATACAAAAAGGTCTCACCCCCTTGCTAATGTGCCAAATGGTTTAGTCCACCTGCATGCATTACGTTAGCCAGTTCAGTTGAGCGTCTGGTGGAGCGCAAACTTCTGCTGTAGAAATGTCTTCTCAAAGAAAGCCCAATACTACTACCAAAAGAAATGAAAGACAGGAGGAGGAGAGAAAACAGAATGAGGGGAAACAATTGGTAACTGACTTCTTTTCAAAGAAAGGTGAGCACTAACTAGAAAAGCAAAATCCATGGTGCTTGTCAGGGACCAAGCAGTTAGGCATGAGAAGTCGCAGGAGATTTCAAAATAGGGTTTTTTATTTTACCCACAAAAAAATCTGCCAACAAATAAACATAAAGTTTGTGCCCTTAAAAGAGGTCAAATAAACAAACTGAACTTAAGCTCTGAACATAACAAACTCAAAAATACAACTGACCTATACAAGAAAAACGAAGACGTACGTATATACTGAGTGATCAGACCAGGTTTGACACCCAGGGGAGACTAACAATAACACTAATATGTAAATTACAAATAACAAAAGAAAACAACTAAACACTTACTCCAAAAGAAATGTAATCTTAATTAACATTAACTGAATAAATGTACTAAAGACAATACAAATCAAAACTCAAATATCTTGAGGACAAATAAAGCTAACTCCCCCCTGACATAACAAGTAGTGGTAGAGTCCAATTTAGCCACCACTCCTATAAAGCTGCTGTAGTTCCAGACGCCACCCCTTTGTCCCTGCAGCCTGCATGCCTCACTCCAGGGTGTGGAATCGCAACACACTAGTAAGCTCAAAGAAAACAGTTATATTAGAAAACCAATCCAAAACTTATAAAGTATATGTGTAAACCAAATCCAGTGCCCTGTAAGTTATTTAAAACTAAATAAATGTTTACAACAAAATATATAATGTGTCTGAAAAGATATAGAAACCAATCTTAAGGAAAACAGCATGAACTAAGATAAATGTGAGTGTATGAGGTTACCGCCTTTAAGATGGCTGTGTGGCCACAGCTGTGGCCATCACAGTGCTAAACTGCTTGAATATCTCCGTGACTGTTAGCGCTAAAAAACGGACTGAGACAACCCATTGAAAGAGCAGAACATGCACTTGTTGGAGCAAAAAAGAACCTTGCTAAATTGACTTATGCTCCTTTGTTTTTAGGTGCACTGAAGAGTAATGCAATGACTCAAAATGTGAAGTGGAAATGGCGCTGTTGAAGTGGTTTACCGGCGCACGTGACCGTGGAGGGGAGAGGGCTGCAAGAGCCCAAAGAGAAAAAGGAGCGTCCACCACACAGACGCCATGAGTGTATTTTGTATTAATGTATTTTTTGGAGAGGTGTTTTTTTTTTCAGAGATTTAAAAAAAAAACATTTTTGATTTATTTACCGGTATGTTGTGACATTTAAATTGTTTTTTAAAGATTGTTTGTTGTTCGATGTAACAATTTTGTATTATGTATTTTTTTTGGAGAGATGTTTTTTTTCAGAGATTTTTTAAAAATATATTTTGATTTGTTTACTGGTATGTTGTGACATTTAAATTGTTTTTTAAAGATTGTTTGTTGTTTGATGTAACAATTTTGTATTATGTATTTTTTTTGGAGAGATGTTTTTTTTCAGAGATTTTTAAAAAATATATTTTTGATTTGTTTACCGTATGTTGTGACATTTAAATTGTTTTTAAAGATCTTTTTTTTTTTTTCAATTTAAAGGGGTGATAGAATGCAAAACCGATTTTACCCTGTCATAGTTGAATAACGACAGTTTGGTGGGTAAATAGGACATACATAGAAGCTCAAAGTCCCACTGACACCCCTTTACTATGAAAATCTCATATTTTGAAACTGCCTCTGAAAACGGGCAAATCCCAACAAAGCTGAGTTGCTTGGCGCAAGCATCTCAAAATCCGGAACCTTAAGAGAACAGTCACGCCCCAACATTTACATAGGCTACACAACTGACCTGAGATCAGGTAGTCTTCTGAATCTAGCTAGGTCACGAGATCTCTGCTATTCCATTACAAAATTCACTTCTGAAACTTTTGTGCGAGAAATCAACCATATAAAGCTCAAATATGGGCCGCTTTACGAAAATGGATGGCTAATTGCAAATTTTCTCCGACTGTGTGTCTGAGTTTAGTGCCGGTGTTGGTGCTGCCTGGGTTGCTACATCGCCACCCTGACCGCAGTGTCAGCGAGCTTGTTACGCCCGCAATCTTTTACCGGCGGCCCGCAGGTTCCAGTTAATCTTATAATGGGTATGTGTGTTGAGTTATTTAAACAATCCGGGAAATAAACGCCTCTTTGTGGCGCGCGGAGTCTCATTGATAGAGCGCGGTGAGATGGAGTCCATCAATGAGAGCTAGCTAGCCTCCTCCTAACTCTGACATTAACAAAAATACATTCAATTGAAATCCGAAATCGGACAAGTGTTAGCTAAGCTTTGTAAGACCTTGAGGAACCTGTAATATTCATGCCGTGACGAAATTCAAACTGTAAATATACTTTAGTTATGCGAAGTGAGCAAGCTGCGATATTTCCCCATTGTAATGAATGGGACATATAGCAAGCAGCTGTTCGTCCCTACAAAGACGCCGTTATGCGTCATAAAAATCCCTTAAAATCAAATTGGACACAACGGTTAGCTTTATAAGACATTGGGGAATGATGTTGTATAAGTGGCGTGACGAAATTCAAACTAAATATAATTTAGTTATGGCGACAATGTAGCTAGCTAGCTGCAGTATTTCCCCATTGTAATGAATGGGACATATAGCAAGCAGCTGCTCGTCCTACAAAGACCGCTAAGCGTTCATAAAAATGCCTTAAAATCAAATCGGACACAACGGTTAGCTTTATAAGACATTGGGGAATGATGTATAAGTGGCGTGAGCGGAAATTCAAACTAAATATAATTTAGTTATGGCGACAATGTAGCTAGCTAGCGGCGGTATTTCCCCATTGTAATGAATGGGACATATAGCAAGCAGCTGCTCGGTTCCTACAAAGCACGCGTTCATAAAAATGCCTTAAAATCAAATCGGACACAACGGTTAGCTTTATAAGACATTGGGGAATGTGTTGTATAAGTGGCGTGGACGAAATTCAAACAGTAAATATAATTTAGTTATGGCGAAGTGTAGCTAGCTAGCTGCGGTATTTCCCCATTGTAATGAATGGGACATATAGCAAGCAGCTGCTTGTCCTACAAAGACGCTCCGCGTTCATAAAAATGCCTTAAAATCAAATCGGACACAACGGTTAGCTTTATAAGACATTGGGACATTCAAAACCGTAAATGTATTATTTATAGATATAGTTATGCCGGCAGCTGGCCGCGGAGCCCCGTATGCAGTATCCACAAAGGGTGACTTTGCCCTGGGTATGGAGCCCAGCAGGCTGTCGCTTCCGTCAGACTGTGTGGAGCTCCTAAAGTCCGACACGTCTTTACCAAATTTGCAATTAGCCATCAATTTTTGTAAAACGGCCCATATTTGAGCTTTATATAGTTGATTTCTCGCTTAAAAAAGTCTCAGAAGTGAATTTGGTAATGAAACATTGCAGTGTCTGGAATATGAGATTCTGTCGCTTCTCTAATGTATGTGTATTGGGGATTCGCTCAACCAATCAGCGCGCGTCTCTAATGTCTGCGTATGGCAAGTCGCTCAACCAATCACCGCGCAGCTCATCTAAATATTCATGACCATACCATATTTGGAAGAAAAGCTCTTGTTACAAATAGGGCCAAAACACAGGGATGCATAAGGGCCAGTAAAATATCAACCAGGTCATATTCAGCCCAACCAATGTTACATAACCCATTAGGAGAACATAAGGAACAGTGTGAAATACCCTATACAATCATTCTATCACCCCTTTAACAATATATTTCTTGCAATTCAAAGGCGTCAAGTGTCTTTTATTTATCTTGGACTTATATTCATTCTTCTTTTTCTTAGATTGCTTCCTTAAATCATTTGGCATGGTTGGGCTTAGATAGGCCTTGCATGAATTGCCCAGTTAGGACCCACATAAGATCCTTACAGAGCCCACTTTAAGCCCATAGGGGCATTCACGGTTGAATCCTGGTGCAAGCCCACTTTAAAACCCCTTTAGGCAGGTGGGGCCCAAATGGGTCTGACATGAATTACCCAGTTAGGACCCACATAAGACCCTTACAGGTCCCACTTAAAACCCATCTGGGCATCCACGGCTGGCCCCCGTGTGGATCCTGGGTGCAAGCCCATTTTAAACGCCCTTTAAGCAGGTGGGGCCCAAATGGGTCTGTCATGAATTGCCCGGTTAGGACCCACATAAGACCCTTACAGAGCCCATTTAAAGCCCATCTGGGCATCCACGGCTGGATCCTGGGTGTAAACCCACTTTAAACCCCTTAGGGCAGGTGGGGGCCCAAATGGGTCCGACATGAATTACCCAGTTAGGACCCACATAAGACCCTTACAGGTCCCACTTTTAGTATGTCTGGGCTTCCACGGCTTGCCCCAATTTGGATCCCGGTGCGCAAGCCCATAATGGGGCCCACATTTGCCGCCCATGAAGCCCTCATCTGGGCCCCACATGTCATTGTTGAGCATAGAGCAAAACAAGACACAGCCATCTTCTATCCGTAAACAAACCGGGAACTATATTCTCAGACAGGCTTGCTGCGAGCATATCACTCCGCCCAAGTACTATATTCTTCCGCCTGAGAATATAGTTCCCGGTTTGTTTACGGTTAGAAGATGGCTGTGTCTCATGTTACGTTGTTTTTTGTACACGCTGTGACTCTACAAATCACAACATGTAAATAGGAACATGTTGGCGAGCAGTAGGATTACTGCAACCATTCACCTGCCTGTTCTGTTATGGGCTGATGCCGCTGGAGCCGTCAGACAGCTTAACAGCACGCAAGGAGATGAGAAGGGTATGTATCGACTTGTCTAACTCTGGGGCTTACGGTGAATAAGCTAAATTCCCAATAAGTTGGCGTGTTCCTTTAATATAAAAGTATACAAAGTTTAATTGTCACAATTTTCCCTCACCAGATTCAGTGCAGCACATGTGAAAGGTGGTATCACTCTGTCTGTGTCAACATTCCAAAAAGAGACATTCGTAAATTTAAGAATATTCTGTGGATGTGTGCATTCTGTAGGTAAAAACTACAAAATCGTTTGAAATTGTTCCTGTACAAAAACAAATTGTTTACTCTTTTTACGTTGTTTTTTAATGTTTTATGTTGTTTGATCAGTTTGTTCAATCTCCTCCAATGTCTTTGCATAAACACGAGTTCTGTCAAAATGGCTGTTGTCCTGAACATTTTTTCATTGATATAAATCAATGATCATATAGTAATATAAATAAGGTACAATTTGTACAAAAACACAAGTATTGGTGAAAAGAGAGGTTGTGAAAGTTGTCCCCTGTCCTCCTCTACGGAATGATACTGGTTTGATGTCTCTGTCTCACTTTTGGACAAAGCTATTACAAAAAGAATGTTAATTTTAAAATGCAATACCAATTTCAGCTAGTAGGGGTAAAAATAGAGGTTGTGAAAGTTGTCCCCTGTCCTCCTCTACTGAATGACACTGGTTTGATGTCTCTGTCTTGCTGTTGGACAAAGCTATTACAAAGGAATGTTAATTTTGGACGTGCAATACCCATTTCAGCCACTAGGGGTAAAGGGAGGGGTTGTGAAAGTTGTCCGCTGTCCTCCTCTACTGAATGACACTGGTTTGATGTCTCTGTCTCACTCATGGACAAAGCTATTACAAAAGAATGTTAATTTTGGACATGCAATACCCATTTCAGCCACTAGGGGTAAAAATAGAGGTTGTGAAAGTTGTCCCCTGTCCTCCTCTACTGAATGACACTGGTTTGATGTCTCTGTCTCGCTGCTGGACAAAGCTATTACAAAAGAATGTTAATTTTCGACATGCAATACCAATTTCAGCCAGTAGGGGTAAAGGGAGAGGTTGTGAAAGTTGTCCCCTGTCCTCCTCTACTGAATGATACTGGTTTGATGTCTCTGTCTCACTTTTGGACAAAGCTATTAAAAAGCACACCCACTGCGTTTTCCTTAGAAATAAAGAAAAGTGCACTTTCCCCACGGTCCCTTACTCGCTTCTCTGTCAAGAGCGAGCTTTCCGGCGAAACTCACATTGCGGCGGCTTTTGTGAGACAGTGCTTATTCTATAGAGTGAAAATACGGAAAATTAAGATTGTGAAACATTGTTAGCTTTTGCCTTTTAGCAGCAATAGGGTTTAAATTATTTTTAACCAAGTCGTTTAGGAGGTATTGCCATTTGTTGGTGAATGTCTGGCGAATATCGAAAACAAAACTAACTTTACCACGCTTTGAATAGATATGTCAACGTCTGCCGTGAAAAAGGTTGTGTGGCTATATAAATTCATATTCTTTGAGCCTTGTTCGTAGAAGTGTTTCAAGTCACGTTCACCAAACTGTCTTAACTGGGATAAATCAAAATAAATCGTTCATTTCAGTCTAATTAGCGCCACCTGTTCACGATGGAGTGCATGTCTCTTGTGAGATTTGATCCTCGACGCCCCAAATCACGGCTATCTGTTCATTTACACAATTGCTACTACTTTTCAGTAGGCAGTTTCATGTCCTGTAACCGAAAATCAGCAATCGCAAAACAATTAGCAGCTACCCACGTGTCAACAGAGCAGGGCTGTAATGTAAATTTAAGAGTGATTTGAAATAAAGTAACAATAGAAAACGGGTTTCTAAAGTAAATTGATTTATGACTTAGAAGGGAGGCGGTCAAAGAGATGTGACAGTTGAGGAGATGGAGGAGAGAATATTTATCATTATACTGTATATAATGAGGGAATATGTTCACCCGGAGAGTACCTGCGTAAGACCCTGAGGCAGCTGTCATCGTGACAGACGCCAATAAAATCATACAATCTAAAATAAAGTTGTTGAACCTCACAGTAAATTGGCCAGCCATGATGATGATGATGATGATGATTCATATTGTGAACAGAATATTGATTTTGCGAGTTATTTATTTAGTTGATTTCTGTTACATTTGTAAACTTTAAATTAATTCAGATCAAAATGTATTATAGGTCTTGTGTCAAACAGTATATTTTCCCCCTTTGGAGACAGGCAGACTTTCTGTGCAGTAGCCTACATCAGTATTATGACAGGTCAAGGCAAGTATGGGAATGCAGCAATCTTTCTTACACAGCCTACTTGCTGTAATTTTGTCTGTAGAAATTGTTCTTGCATGAAGTCCATTGCCGTTGATATAAAGAACAGATCACACTTGCAAATTAAATATCACAAACTTCTGATTTTATTCTGAATTATACTCTAAATTATATTTGTAAAAACCATTATGAGAAAGTTATTTGACATAACCACTAGGAGTGGCTGAACTCAAAATCCCTCATCTGAGGTTTCTCTTTAACGTTTGACATAAAACAATAAATGGTTATTTAAATGTGAATGATGACTTTCTTAATATTGTTTGAAAGACATATTTGAAAAGCTCAGAAATGAATGTTTTAGTCTATCTTTGGCCCTGTGTGTTGTGGTGTATTGTCCTGGAAATACAGTTCAGCATACTGCAGGATGTGGTCGACCGCACTAAGCAGAAGCACATCAGTGCTCGCATCCAGGTCCAGCTCTGACGAGTAGTTCTTCACCGGGACGATGTAGGAGGTCGACATACCTAACAAAGCTCCAACTTTACTCATCTATAAACACACAAAGACCTGACGTTAAGATTTTCACACCATCAGTAATCACTTCCTTCAGCTGGTTAAGAACAATGTCAAATTGGGTGACATTAGGACAGAAAAAAATATCATCTTAAGCCATTTGTTTTTTTTCCATCTCATACTTTTAGTTTGAAAATAATCCTGAGAGAAATCACAAAATAAAAGGATCTGATGGCTCGTAATTCCTCTTTTTGTTTTTGTAAATGTAAACCAGTCTAGACACATTTCATAGTTACAGACTGTAATTTGTTGTGACCTTACACCCCCAAACTAACTTTAATCTATTCAAATTGAAGGTCATTATAATTTGTCCAATTGTCATATGAATTGGGTATCCAAGCCTTTCTTGGATTTTAATCTGGTAATGTGAACCTAAATAAGCAAAAATAATAAGAAGCACCAAAGCCAACTTTTCCATTTGTCCAACAAAACTGTGGTCACACTTCCTCTCCTGTAGTCTGCATGGTGATCTCACCTTCCTGTATAGTTTGGCTATTTTTGTATTATATGCCACAAGCAGTCTGTATATTTCTGATTCTTCCACTTGTGTATTGTAAAATAACCTGTTTATTTTTTATATCCATATTATAGACCACATAGAAAAGCTGTCCCCTACTGAAATTAAAAAGGTTACACCACACCATAGTAATACATAAAATAAAGTATCTTGTAAATAAAAAATGAATAAATTGCAAATGTTGTATCTATAATATTTTGAGTGCTAATAGGTCTGCATCATGCAATACATTCATGGTTATGTGGGTTGTGCACTTCCTTTTCACTTTAACAGTTCACTTAAACTGCATATGGTTTATTTCAACCTACCATGTCCCGAATGATGCGGCTCTCGTAAACCTTGGTGACATCTTTGGCCGTTTCTGGACAAATTTGGTCTACGTGGGTCAGCAGAGCCACCTGGTGAACACCTAACGGAATACAATGCTGTCATTAAGGTTTCACTGCAATAAAATGTTACCGACAGCACTTTCGTTCAGATGATCTCTAAAGAAATTTTCAAGACCAAAGTTGTGCACATCAGCCCCTCTGCGGAAAAACAAATTCAAAACCATAAAAACTACATTAAGGTAAAAACTACATTAAAGTTAAAACTGACAGAAGTAAAGCTTTGTCAAATGTCGAAGCCCATTTTTTTCTGCTAAGGGACTTTAATCTGTTTGTGACAATGTTTTTGTGTTTGACTGCTTGTTTGAACTTTTCTTACCCAGCTCACTGATGTGCTCTCGGAGTTGCTGGAAGGTGGTGCTAAGTCCTTTGGGGTAGGTCAGGATTTTGGAGGCGTCCACCACAAAGGCCACACAATGGATCTTGTCTTTGAGGCTTGGCTTCTTCACATAGCCCACAGTCTCAGACCTCACTGGCTGATCTGGGCTAAACTGGGAGAGAGAAATTAAGAGATTTATTCAACAAACTCATGTTGTGTGCTAGCAATTAGCACTAAACAAAAAGTATAGCTGAGGCTGATGGGCATGTCATTAGTTGTACAGGTATTTAGTTACAAGTCAAATCAAAGCACTGTATTTAATAATATTTTGACCTGATGATAACACTAGATTAAAAGTAAGTTGATCACCAAATTTCATACAATTTATCTTGAGGGGAACATAATTACATGTACCAAATTTCATGGCAATCCATCCAATAATGGTGGAGACATTTCACTCAAGACCACAAATGTTAACCTCCTGGTTGCGCTAGAGGAAAGGCCAGAGGACCACCAAAGATGCATCATCTGGGAACCATGAGTGTCTGCATAAAATGTGCCAATCCATCTGGTGGTTGGTTAGATATTTCAGTCTGAACCAAAGTGGAGGACCAAACAACCGACAATGCCATCTTTAGAGCAATGCTGCTAGTGTAGCTAAAGACGACAATATTACAATACTGATTCTGCTCACCTTGTGTCCCTCAGGTACATGACCTTTAATGACAGACAGGATGTCATAGAGGGTCAGTCCAGTCATCTCTCCACCCCCCAGGCCCACAATATCGCACAGCACCAGTCCAGTAGGATCCTCTCCCTTCTGACAATGGATGTGGAAGGACTGCAGCTGACACAAACAAGAAGAAAGTTGAAGGGATGGACGCCTAAAGCATGGGAACAGACTATCTGCTGATTGGAGGTTTGCACCACACTGTCTTCTGATGAACAAACTTGAGACATTCTTGTTCAGTGTCTCCATGTTAACCAGGCAAACGCCATTCACTGACAAAGACCATAAGATTGAAAGCTTGAGAAAAGCTAGTAATTGGACATTAAGTAAAGATGTCTTTGTCAAATTTTGAATTTATTTTTTTTGACATAATGTGTTCCAAATAAACTTGAAACTGATCTTGAAGATATTTGTGTCCAATGAGTACAGGCACATATGTAGCTGTTGAACAAAATGGAAATGATTGATAACACTTTGATCACCGACGGCCTTTCACAACGTGGCAGACCTCTAAGAAGGTGAAAGTGGCCTTTTGCTTTTTTTGTGGATGAATTTCTAAGATACCCTCTTGAATACAGTAGGGATTCAGTGTCTTGCTCAAATGCCAGATGAGGTCCACTCTCTTTTCAAAGCCTAACAATGAAATTATCCATCCATCCATCCACCCAGGGTACAAGCGGCCAAAATGGGTTTCCTCAGGAGGGTGGCTGGCATCTCCCTTAGAGATAGGGTGAGAAGCTCAGTCATCTGTGAGGAACTCGGAGTAGAGCCGCTGCGCCTTCGCGTCGAAAGGAGCCAGTTGAGGTGGTTTGGGCATCTGGTAAGGATTCCCCCTGGGCGCCTCCCTAGAGACGTGTTCCAGGCATGTCCAGCTGGGAGGAGGCCTCAGGGAAGACCCAGGACTAGGTGGAGGGACTATATCTCCACCCTGGCCTGGGAATGCCTCGGGCACCCCCAGTCAGAGCTGGTTAATGTGGCTCAAGAAAGGGAAGTTTGGGGTCCCCTGCTGGAGATGCTGCCCTCGCGACCCGACCTCGGATAAGCGTACGATGATGGATGGATGGATGGATGGATGGACAAGGAATTTTAGCTCCCACCAAGAAAATTCCAATAGTTTTAGTGATTTCTCTCTGTTACTGATTCACTTGTACCTTTTTGGTAAAGCTGGTCAAGGAGGAGCCCACCATGGCCCGGTTGGTGACTCTTCCATTGAATACCGACTGGACTGAACTGACGAAGCTGGACTTTCCAGAACCGACAGGGCCCAGGAGGAGAACCCGAGCCTGAGTCACCTCGTGACAGATCGGCCTGTAGGAGCTGATGGTCTTCATCAGGCTCGTCTTTTGCCTGGGTTAGAATTTAGTTGATAGTGTTCAAAATAAGGTTTTCTTTTCACTTTAAATGAGAAGGAATATATTTATTTGACTGCTATGAATTTAAATAATTACAAACTGTCTCAATTGAAGTTCACAGCTTTACTCACTCTTCTGTCCAATCCATGTCTCTCCATTGAGATTCCAACTTCGGCTGAGCTGCTGAGGAGAGTTCAAGAGTTAAGTTTAAGAGTAATTCATATTGTGGATTTGCTATGTTTCACCTCTTCTGAAGAGTAAAATGCATAAAAATAAAGCTCACTATAAAATTACTTGCATTTGTTATTTCAGTTTTTTTTTTTTTTTATTCTGTAGATAAGTGGCAAAACACAGTTATGTCACACCCAGATATTTGCAGGAGCTACAGTGGAGTCTATTAGAACAAAAACATTCTGATGAGACAGGTTGGTTGAGAGATGTGTCCAGCAAATGTCAAAGCAGGCATAATCAAAGTAATGATTTTGTAACATGTAAGAAATCAATTGCCAGTTTTATCATTTTTTGTAACTGAACCATCAAGTTTTCAAGCAGGCATTTACTGTTTGGGAAACTGGAACACAATTGTGTATCCCATTTCCAAACAAACATTATTTTTTACAAGCATCCAAACAAAGGAGAAAACCGATAAAGTACACTTTCAGTGGCAGTGCTGATCATTGACAGTTTTCTTTTTGTAGAACTGTTTAGTAGCTTACCTGGGAATGCAAACAAAGGTCTCTCTGTTGAACTGACATCTGTAACTGTGCTGAGAGCATATTTGGCGCCCGCTGCTGTGCTGATAGCAGGTTTTGCTAAAGTACCTGTAAATATTGGGGGATATGAATTTTATTAGAACAAAAACATTCTGTAAGTCTCTTAGACCAGAGTCACAGATTGGATCAGGGACCTGTCTAGATACTGTCAGAAAACAGGCATCATCCAAGTAATTATTATTATTATTATTATTATTATTATTATTATTATTATAAAAATGTAGGAAATCAATGGACAGTTCTGTAATTCTTTGGAATTGTATCATCTAGTTGAGATGTTACAGCTTTTCTTCTTTGTTTGAATACATTGCTGGTAACTGTATTAACATTGCTGCTATGCAGTGATGCAATGCTTTAGCTGCATTTTCTCAACTTTTAATGATTTCAACTTCTCACACAAAGTTTGCACAACATTTAACACAAGTGTAGACACTGAATACAGACACTAGAGTCTCCTCTGCTCACAATATTCAAGCTTTTTCTTACTAGCTTACCTGGGAATGTAAACAAAGGTTTGTTCTCCACTATCTCTGTTGAACTGACGTCTGTAAGTGTGCTCGGAGCATCTTTGGCACCCGCTGCCATGCTGAAAGCAGGTTTGGCTGAAATAGATGGACCGGAGGGGATGGGTGTGGCAAATATAAAGCCGCTGCCGAAGCTGATGGGGAAACAGTCACATACATCGGAGGGGGGCATAGATAAACCAACGAAGCAGAAATTAACTTGAATGCTCTTGGTTAAAGCACCTAAAATACTAGCTAGCTATATATGTTACCTAAAACAACTGCATTGTTAAAATGGAGAAATCCAAGTCCCAGAGAGTTTTGCGATCCAGCTAATTTAAATAGCTAGTTCACGTTACTGCGTTGTCTGAACTGTTAACTTCATTTAATATTTTATGTGACGTTTTCTTTCGCAAGATGCAAATGTTCCACCAAAACAAGTTCCTTTCTGAGACTATTTTGCAGCCCAAATCGGTTGTAAACCCAGACCTGTGTAACTTATGTATGCGCTGTAGGTCTGGCAATGCGAGACTATCTAGTGAGTAACCTTTTATATTGTTTATATTGGATGATCATAAAAGTAGCTTATTTTCTACACAGACACTGAGATTTTTAATGGAGGTTATAGAAGGAATTCATCTATAAATTTAGATTAACTTTGTGTGACAAATGTAGCTAGCGCCTATACAATCTTACTGACCAACTGAAGCTAACTCAACTTAATGTTCAGACAGCCAGCTAGCTAGCGTTAGTTGATGCTTGCTTTTTAAATATCACACAGACTGGAGTGGCTGCAAGCATTAAAGAAAGTTTACAAGGCTGGGGACCGTCTCCACACAGTCCAAAACGGGTCAAAAGTAACCACAGCAGGTTAGTTATTAAACTATAATCTTAACTGTCACCCTTTTAATGAAACTAAACGTTGCTAACGTTACATATCACCTGTGTAACTTCACGTCGCGTCTAAAATATAACCTAACGTTACCTGCATTTGTTGCGTTTCTCCATAGCCGCTGCATAGACGTGGCGAATAACAACAGCTGACAGACGGGGAAATATAAACAGAAGATTTCATTTCAAAGAAAATGAAACCTAAACTGTCAGACAGAGGCAGGCTGGTGCACGACGGTGTAGCTTGCTCTACAAAAAAACAACAAACATGAACATTTTGCTTTTAACACTAGCTAGCTAGCTAGCACTTGAAGTTTTCTTAATGAGGTTCAATTTAACGAATAAAACTTTAATAATTTAATGTCAAGGGCATTTTCAGTAGCCTAAGCATAAAATACAATAGCCATGCAACAATTCTACCTTTTGTGAAGCTTAATGTGCAGTTTCCTAGTTAGGACCTCCCCTTTACACGTAAGGATAATTGCTACAAGAAAGGGGAGGAAACCAGTATTAGTTTTACAAAGTCATTAATTAGGTACATGGGTCATCCTCAAACTTTAGTACAAATTATGACATGTCAAATGAGTTTACTTAGTCAACATATGCCCTTCATCTAGGCTAACACATTTACACAACAGGGGGTGACAGTTTAAAATACTGCAATTTATAAGTGGAGCATACTGTCATCAGAGAAGGACAACAGGCTGCTCATAGAAAGGGAAAATGTAAAGGTAGGACATCACAGCAGAGGCATGTAGGGTAGGATTTTTAAGAGCAAATATCAGATTCCAAGGTTTCTGATATATCAGAAATATAACTGGTAACTATTTGAGAGCAGGCATGACTGACGGCTCGACTCCTGCACAGGCTGTCATGGTATTCAGATGGATATTACTCATCAAGGCAGTGGGGCCAGCCTTGGTAGTTTAGCAGATTAAATAAAAATAGTAAAATAAAAAAAGTAAATATGAATGCAGAGTATCTGATCTTTGCTTGGGTGAGTGTAGGATTTAACGGCAGCTTCAAGGCACTGTTAGGTCTGGGCTAGAGAGTGGTAGTCTGTCAGAGGGACCAATAGATTCATGACGGCAGAACTTGATACCAACTACAAGGCCTAATGGGTTAACATCTTTTAACATGAGTGCAGGGCTTCAATAGGAATGCTCATCCATCTTTTTTTGTCTTTCACAACACAATTTGATTGAATTGTTATAAAGTTGCATTAATAGTAAAAAAGAAGAAAAAAACATCTCCCTTTCCCTCCCTCTCTTGAAAAATATACAGACATGAGAAACATATGGACATGTATTTAACAAATATTGTTTCTACTCATCTCACAGTATATGTTTATATTGTTTCTACTCATCTTATCCACTAGAGAGAGCTCTAGTCTTGTGTTCGTAGCTGTAGATGCTCACCTACTAGCTGACAGCAGAGGTCAACCTGTGGCCACCCTTTATTCTCTTTTCCTTTACTGGGAGACCCCATAGCCTGACATCCGAAACTTCTACAGTCCAGGAAAATGTGAAGTGACACAAAATCACTCAGTAGCTTTAAATAACTGAATATTCAACTGTAATTGATGGTGGTGATTGCTATTCCCTGGATAAGAACAAGTGTGTGTGTGTGTGTGTGTGTGTGTGTGTCTCTGCAGTGTGTGCATGCATGCATGCGTGTGTTTGCCTGTGCCTATTTGTATTTGTTTCTTTGGCTTGTTTGAGAGATGGTTAGTTTTGCAGCTCTGAATGTGAATGAAAGAAATTAAAGCTTAGCAAAAGTTCACATACACGTTTTCTCCATATATAGGCTATGTATATTTCCCATTTTGTCAGCACAGTCAGAATACTTTTGGTGTTCCTGTTAGTGCTCCCCTTTAGTGTTCACTTCAGCCTGTCTGATTTACCCTCGATCTCTGTTAGTTGAAAATCTTTTGATATTTAACATTAAAACAGATATTTTCTGGGCTCCTCACTGCTGTAATTTCAGTGTTTGTGCCCCACTTCCACCATCATCAAAGCAGCCTCAGATTCAGCTCCAGGTCCAGTGAGCCCTGCAGGAATCCTGCAGCAGATAACATCTATCAGGTCTTCACTTGGTAAGAATCACCCAATTATCTCCATGTTTTTAGCATCACTCTAGACTAAATTGAGGGGAATTAATAATCAGGCTTCATTGGTTCCAGTTGCCAAAGGACATCTATTTTATTATCAATAACAAATAAACTCATATTAATGGTAGTAACCACTAACCTTTCTCATGATAGTGAAGCTGAGAGGAGCATGCTTACTTGGATAAATCCCTTAAAGCTAAATAAACATGAGAAAAAAAGTTTGCAGGTTCTTTTAGGTCAGTCGTCAATCATTCAGTGCTGCTTTATCAGGGCTGTTTTGGCTAACAGCCTATGACTGATCAAGCGTAATAACAGCCCACAACAAGGCTCAGCTATCTTTATGACCTTGTGGCCACGCCAAGCTTTTGCTGTCAGCAAAATAGTTTTTATTTCCCCAGAAAGACTGGGTGTTTGGATATAGACATGAGGGGTAGGTTAGGATATCCAAAACCGGTAGGTGCTTACTTAATGTTCCCAAACAGAAAAATGCAACGTCTGACACATCAATTAAATGTTATAGATGGAGCTGCCTAATTATCTGAAGGCAACACCCAAATCAAAAATACAACCTGCTGCAGCCTTGAGGTCATGACTGGGTGTCATTAAAAGTGACTGTACAGTTGGTGGCTTGACAGCAAACACTATTTTATATGTTATCTGCAAAAACCAAATATATAGTAACTGTGCAAAACAGACCTCATGATTTAACTATCCTGTAACCAGAAAACAGGTGAATACATCTATGTAATATACACTTAATTTACTCCTGTATAAGTATCAGGGCTGTGGCCAGGCAGGCTTTTAGAAATACTGAGGTCATGAGTCCTGCATGTGATATTTATGGATAATAAATGTTTTTTTGCGGCCTGGTTTGGTTAAAAAAGGACTAACTGGTTGTCTTTCGGTTATACTATATGATCATTTCCAGACATGCATGTTAAAAAAGTTATTTTTAATGTACATGCAAGCATAGAAGTGGATAGCAGACACCTTTTAAGAAGAGTTAATGGTGATGTAAGCTAGACAGTGTAAATTAATCAAATATGCCATCTGTGGTGAACATTTTCCTTAAACCCTACCAAAAAAACATTACATAGAAACATAATTATATGGCCATATATGCCATATAATCTTACATACAGGGATGATTTATTGATGGTTGACACCTTTAAATCAGCTCCTCATCATCATTATCTGGGGCTGTGAGTTTAGGGAGTTCAGACAGATCCAGTTCTGACTCAGCTGATATCTGTGGAGTGGAGAGCTGCACATGGGAGGAGGGGGTGAGCCGTCTAAACAGGGAGCTATGCTGACTATGTAGTCGTGTGACACAGCAGTCTGTTTTATAGGTAACACCGCACACCCACTCCACATTAGGTGACACACAACGTCTCTCTCTCTCTCTCTCTCTCTCTCTCTCTCTCTCTCTCTCTCTCTCTCTCTCTCTCTCTCTCTCTCTCTCTCTCTCTCTCTCTCTCTGTGTCAGCAGCCTTGTAACTCAAAGTGCAGTGAGGGTTAAAGCACTGCAGTGATCTGGGTGAAACAGGTTGGAGTTGAGGAGAGGACAAGGACAAAAACAGCTCATTAAAATGTTTTTTGCTTTTGCAGTCAGTATGAAAGTCAGACATTGATTTAGCATTCGTGAAAATAAGAAAACTTTGTGCTTTTCATTTTATATATTTAGATGGAGGATGAAATTAACATACACAGTTTAATAATCTGTATCTCGAAAAAGTAGAAGATATTATGCCTTTTTTTCATGATTGTTTAGCTTTTTATCCACCTCAAAAAAACAAGTAAACATTGCTTCTCCCCTTGAATGAATGAATCCTGTGGGTCAATCACTAACAAGATGGGAGCTGGTTATATAGCAGTAAACTTTTAAATAATGGCTGTAGGTGTCCCATCAGGTCAACCACTGTAATCTTTTTAAATGTCAGAAGTCAGTGAAAAAACATCTAATGTTTGGATTTTAATTTTAAAATATTGCTCCCCCAATAGTCAAGGAAGTGGACCACTGCATTTTCTAAGACTAGATAGATATATGTGTCATTGTTTTTTAAATTAGATTTTCTTTGTGGGATTTTAGGCCTATTCAAATTTGGTTCAATGTCTTCTTCAGTGCTAAAAACACACCAGAACAAACTACTGTTTTCAAATTTAGTCACAAGTTATATCCTTTATAATTATGCACAGTACCGCCATTTGGCCAAAAAGTGATAATATTGACCAAAAGCTATTATAAGCCGTTGTAGTAAAGTCCAACATATTTGTTTTGAGTTTTTATATTTTTATTACTGGAACACTGAAGTTTGGCACATATAGCAAATGGTCTTGGCTCTTTTTAAATTGTTTTTTAATAAGTCTATTTTACTCAGATTTACTTTTCTGCTGAACTCTCCCACTGTATCTCTGTGAATGTGATAATGTGAGGTTTGAGTTTTGACAGCTACAGGATGGACAGGACATGATGTTCTGTACCGACAGCTAGGGCTGGGCAATATATTGTTATTACATCGACATTGATATATGAGGCTAGATATCGTCTTAAATTTTGGATATTGTAATATTGTGATATGACATAAGTGTTGTCTTTTTTCTGGTTTTAAAGGCTACATTACATTAAAGTGATGTAATTTTCTGAACTTACCAGACTGTTCTAGCTGTTCTATTATTCGCCTTTACCCACTTAGTCATTATATCCACATAATTAATGATTATTTATCAAAACTCTCATTGTGTAAATATTTTGTTAAAGCACCACTAGTCACCCCTACTATATCGCCGCAATACAGACATTGATGTATTTGGTCAAGAATATCGTGATATTTGATTTTCTCCATATCGCCGAGCCCTACCGACAGCCTCTGATCATGCAGTGTCATGTATAGACAGCAGCCGGTGACAGACAATCACTTCATCTTAGTATGAAGTGTAAACTGGGTTATCTCGTTTGTTTATTTGAATGGAGAGAGTATAGCTTAATCTAGAAATCATGTTTTGGAAAATGGGATTGTAAGCCTGTGTGTAAGCCAGTTTGGGTTAAAAAAAAAAGAACTGCATCATTCTCTGTTCTTCTTTATCAACAACTACCACTGTGCCCTTGAGCAAAGCTGCCTGTAAATGTGATGTTCCTCTTTGTAAGGTTGTTAGAGGCAAAAAAGGAGTGGGGAAATACAAACTTGATTGACTTTGCGTGGTCAAGTTTATTCAGCAAGCAGTTAGATTTATTGGCATCTCTCACTAATGAGCTTCAAGTACTGATGGACCATTGCGATAACCTGCATAAAATGAACAGTTAGTTGATCTATACAGATTGGCATTCCCCACCATAATGTTTATTTGAGGCACTTCTCATAAACTGAGCACAGTTTTAGTTTCGTGGATTTCTTTACAGTCATTCCCATTTTTAAGAATGAATAACTCAAAGGTAAATTGTCCCCCGAGGGGCACTGCAGGTACAAGCGTGACTATGTGTTCGGCTTGCTGCATGTTTTACTGCAGACCTGGTTGCTGCTCTGCAACTCCATGTCTGGAGGGAACTATTTGTAAAATTCATATTTAGTTTTTCAGTTTGTCCTGTCAAGTAAACCTGTGTTACATAATAGAAGATATCCAGCATATACAGTATTTTTTCTCTTCGATCCAGTACTGTCTGTTCTGTTGCAGTGGCAGTGAATTATTTGGTGTATTTTGATGGCTTCTACTCTATGTACTGCTGCAGATTATTTACATGGCTGTCACTCAGGGTGATCCATTTTACAACATTTGTGTCACAGTAATTGAATCCACCTCAGTTGGTGGCTTAGTGTGGGCTTTGTGATCGAAAGGTCTCAGGTACAATTCTTCACTGTCAAAGTGTCCTTAAGCAAAACACAGAAACTCTCCCTGCTTGCTTTGAGTGAAAACATCAGTTAAAGGCACTGTGACCCTCCTCCACTGCTAGAATGGGTAATGGGTAAACATTACTGTGCTGTTTTCCCTGCAAGTTACATGTAGTCTTGTATGTAGAAGGTGCATATTTAAAGGGAAAATCTGCCCTTAGATCATCTTCCACTGGAATTTATATCAAATATGTAATAATCTCCATTTTTATTGTATCCACCTTCTCTCACCTTGTCTTTTTTTACTTCAGATATTTTGACAACCAGCCAGGTAATAATGCCTAACTTTGTGATCAGTTGAGGCTGTTTACACTCAGTAATCTGTTGAGATCTCTTTATTACAGGGGATTGTTTGATTACATGTTATTTTGTTTATTTTTACACTTCACATTTGCGGTAACTTGCAGAAATTGCTATTTAAATGTAACTATCATTATCAGTTCTCCCCTGTCTGCTTATGGGTAGAGAATTCAAATGGCCGGGTGTGATGAGACACTTAATGATGTTGAAATGTATTTTGACAGGAAGTTCTTGATGATGTCACTTGACTGTCTCTGGGTTGTTGTGGTCTCTGTCTCAGACAGACAGCTGCGCATGACTCACCTTGAAACGCCCAGTGTGTTATTAGTCGATACCTGGTGGTGGCCACAATGGACAAAAATATTTCTTACACCTATCTTGGTTAGACAAATAGTTACAATCACAGATGGCCATGGCAAAGATGATCAGTGTTTGTCTAGTAAACATGTAGCTGGTGATCCTGTAGTTCAAAAGGTGGAGCAATGCTGCAAGGGTTAGAGATCTGATTTCTACTAGTGCAACCAGTGACAACAGCTGTGTGCTGAATGTGACAAAAGCATCCACAAGTTATAGAAAATGTGGAATGTTGACTGGAATTTGTGTAGCTGAGCAGTGTGTTATGTAAAAATTGTAGAAAGAAATCATTTTTCATTTTGATTTTAGCATTTTTACCAAAAAGCTTTGCAACTTTTAAAATATTGATTGAAACTTTATGTCCACTACTTTATTTTGACCCATTTATTCTCTTTGAAGCAAGAAAGTTAAGTGATTTTGTCTGAAATCTGGAGAGATCGCCTTGGACCAAAGACTATTTGGTAGTGATATAGATAATATTGATCATACGTAAAGTCCAACATATAGGACTATTATGATTGATATTGAACAACTTGGAAGTCTTGAAAAGTTGCACCAGGCACCAGTATTTCAGGCAATGGATTCATATACTGTCCAATGATGCATCCTCCCTATCTTGAACAGTACATATGCATATATATTTACATATCATACATATTTTGCACATATTTTACATACTCAAATGCTTAGCACTGCTCCTCCTAAGCATGCTAATATACAACTGTTACAGTGGGTAAGCATCGTAAAGTGGAAAATGAATAATTATTGGCACACGTTTTAACCAATTATTTAGCTGATGCTTTTACCCAGAAATGACTGCAATTGCATGAAAAGCTTTTATTCTTGAAGCCGCCCTTTACTAGAAATATGATTAGCTTATTGTCACTTCACTTGGACGTTTGACCTGCACTGTGCAGAATACCAACCCGTTCTTACTCCAAACGTAAAATACGGACCCTTGGGCAGTGGCTGTCAGCATCAGATATGACAAAAAAAGCACCCTTCATTGTGTGTGTAGAACTCACCGGACAGAGCAGCAGCTACGCGGCGCTTGAAGATGACGTAGTATTAAGAGCGACAACGGTAGCGAGTAGTATGAAAGGCCGAAATTACGCGTAGGGAGGGTGGTTGGGGTGGTGGATGGGTCAAACAACACAGGACTTTCACCCCGGAGACCGGGGTTCATTTCCGCGTGTCACTTTTCCTAAACCCAACTGTCGCTGTCTTCTTTTCCTAAAACCAACTGCCCCGTTCTTGTCCCGCGTGTCACGGAAATGTACCTTTTATAAGCCCACACACAATCTTTTCCCTAACCTATCTGCGTCAAAAGTGACGCCAATAGTCCCGACCAAGCGCGTTTAGATAATGCGCATTTAGAGATCACGCTAAAGGAGACTTTTAGTGTCAAAGGCACCTGACCAAGCTTCCGTATTTTACGCGATGGGAGTGAGAATGTGTTGAGAATACACACACTAGGCTGTTTTCACATTCATTTGCTTAAATCTGAGTTCAAGACATGTATGTTCAAGCACAATTTTGTGACATCACAACTAGTTTGATAGCCAATTATGGTCCAATATGCAATTTTTAAGAATTTTTAACAGGTTGACTGAACTTTTTTGTGGAAAAAAGATAAGACATATTATTTAAACAAGATTTTGTCTGGAGCACTACCATAAGCCAATATTATTGCGGTCAAAGTCAGTGCCAGTGCCAGAGTGGCTGACTATATTCCTACAGCCAAATAAGGATGACGCTTGCAATAAAAGGACAAACATGTAGAAATAAAAAGAATCAACGTGACTCTAGAACAGAAAGGCCTTACACTTTAAATAAGTGATGCTGGTCGATGACACTGTCAGATGCTGTGTTGGCCATCATGCTCTGCGAATCTGCCTCCACCTCACACAGACTGTGAACAAGTCTGAATTAGTCAAGCTATCGAATGTTTCCCTGTCACCAGAGCTGCTTGTTTGTGCATGGTACATTGGCATGGGATCCTACAGTATCACTTTCATAAACAACTTTTGTAATGTATTTATTTTCAGAGATAATCTATATGAGTAAAGCCAAAGATAACTGGACAAGAAAGGATTTTTCGATAGCAGGGGTGTGCCTCTATTTCACTGTCTGCGCCAACTTCCTCATGGAGCAAAATATGGTACAAAATGGCATTTTTAAAATAGTAATCTACAAGTTTTTCTATTCTCCTTTTTTGGTGCCTGTTGCGTCTCTGCACTGCCTTAATCTTATAGTGCACTTCCCTACTTGATACTTTAACACACTGTACTGAAAACAGAAGATACAAAGGCACATCTTTGGTTCAAGAGTTCCATCAGTCTTTCATCTCAGCTGGCTGAGCTGTTGCTTTGCGTCAGATCTCACCACTGACAGTCTCTAATCCCTCTGGCCAGCAGCCTGAAGGAGGAAACATTGTTCAGCCTCACACTGTGTTTACATCTCCAGCCGCCTCCAGGTGAACTCAGCCTGCGGCTCGGAGGAAAAGCAAGACTCTGCAGTTTTGCTAAGAAATACCAAACCATCCAACTTTATTTAGAATATCAACAGCTGTCAGTAAATATCGGACGTTAACCCTCACTTCTATTTTCTCTCTGTTTAGCCTCTAGACAAGGTAGTTTTTCAAACTACACCCGTGAAAAACGTGTCTCTGATTTGGTCCATTTAGGCCTGAAAGGGTTCTGCAGCAGAGTATCCTTGTGATTTTGTTTATGTTGATACTTTGTGGTGTGTGGCAATATATGCTAAGTTTCTTTCTGTCAGGGTACTCTACAGGGAGTAAGGAGCATGAGAAGGATTCTTTATCTTGTATCTATGTTTTTGTCTATCTTTTTTCTCTCATGCACACACACACACACACACACACACACACACACACACACACACACACACACACACACACACACACACACACACTTCTCATCACACTTTTATTTTCTCTCTGGCTTTGCTTCTCATATTCTGCACTCTCTCCAACTGCCAAAACACACTAACCTATGACCTTCTCGTGAATGTCTATGAAAAACAGTGCTGCTAACAGTGTTTACAAAATGAACATTTAAAAAATCTGGATTTTACACATTCAAACTATCTCAAGGTGATGAAATGTTAATTTTGTTTTAGCAGTGCATAATCATGGAGTTGTGAGTTAAGTTTGTAATGAAACCTCTGTAAATGGGAATTACGAGGGGAAAAAAGGAGGGAAAGAGAACATAGGAAAGGAAAGTAAAGGAGATGAAGAAGTAAGGGACAAAAATAAATTAAAATAGGCGAGGAAAAGAAAAACAGGACAGGCAATGAGATGAGAATAAACTAGAGTATGGGAGGAGGAGGTGAAGTGAGAAGAGGAAGGGGGCAGGAACCGGTCTGAACCAGCGTAGGCCGACTCTCCGGGCTTTATACCCCTCCTAACTCCCCTCCCTCTTCCTCATCCTCCTCGTCTTTCCTCTGACTCAGACTGGCTGAACTTTTTATTTTGGCGCTCCATCATGCGCTTGTTGACGCCACAATTTGGATACACATTCCCGGGACGCGTAAGAGGATCCACAGCGTCAGAGTGTGGGCAGGGACAGTGGTGGTGATGTCTGGACGTTCAGGACTTACAGTGACGGGCCGGTGTTCCCCTACACATTACATAAAGATTCAGGAGGTGACCTGTGAGAGCCAAATTTAGTGTATTGATTATCAGGCGGACATGCTTGACATTAGTGAACACACATATATTTCTGGTTTGTTTCCATGTTACAGTGGGTGTAACCATAAGGCAACTATTAAGTCTATACGCTGTAGATCTTGTATCTTTTTTCAGTATTACTGCATATGATGATGTCTTCACTTATTCTACTTTCATAACATGTAATGATCTGACAACCTTGCCTCAAACATTTTACATTTTAGGTGAAATTATGGATTTAAAGACGCTCAGGGCCCGATGTACGTACATAATTAGGCGCACTTTACGCTTCCCCTCCCATCTCTTTATGGGAAACTACCAACTTTCCCCTTGACCCTCCCGTGAATGCATATGCATGACACAGAAAAGCGCAATTTGCCATTTTCAGTTCCCGCGGCAGGCAGTCTGCGCTTTTACCTCAGTGCGGCCTGTTTGTACATACCTCGCCATGCTTTTACGCACACGTTGCAAAACAAATACACCTGAAGTGGGCACAAAAGCGTTAGTACATCTGGCCCTGAGTCTGTTAAAATCTTGGATGATGGTGGGGAGAGGAGAAGAAAAAGCTGATGAAGATGATTATGTATTTAATAATTGGCATAGGGTGTATATGCAATCATGATTGGTTTGGGAGTGGTGTCAGGAAAAAGGGACATAAACATTCTGGTTTAGTGATTTGTTAAGAGTTGGAAAAGTATTGATCATTTTTTAATGAATCATGGCAAGAATATAGCAAAGACTTGAAAAGAAATATTAGGCGTGTGTGAGGGACCTCGTGGTTGGACTACCATTTGGGCTTTTTTTTTATTAGGTGAGAGCTGTTACAAAACCTTCATAAGAGAGGGGCAGCAAGGTCAGGGGCAGTAGTGTCTCTGTCTCTGGGACGAGCCCAATGTGATGTTAGGTGCGGTCACAGAGCTCATCCGAACTGGCACTATTTCTGGACTCAGCCAGCTGCCGAGTCCTAAACTTACTTTCCTGGACCAGTTAATGCTGGCTGCTGTCTTCACAGGTCAGACATCTTCTATATATATTTAATCTCCTGTAGCACTTTGGGATTGATTTTTTTTCAATGAAAAGTGCTCTACAAATAAAATGTATTATTATTATTATTATTATTATTATTATTATTATTACACTTACATTCATATCTTCACTCATCAGAGCAAACATGGAATCACTGTGCACCACAGCCAATTCTATTTTAGGGGTTGGAGTTCGACAGATGCTGTAAACAAGTTTGATACCGTTTTTTAGATGAATTTCAGCCATTTCAGATATGGTGGTCTTTGACATTACATTAATCACTTTTTGTGTCAGTGTTTTCATTCAGAAAACTTGTTATGAAATGAAATTCCTCAATCTAAGGCCGAAAAAATGACAAAGTTATAGTGTCCTGTGATTCAAGAGGCATTTCTACCTTGAAAGGACGTCTAGGAAAACAGAAATTGAAGTTGTGAGATGATTGGTGAAATTGAAAAGAAGAAAAACAAATTTGCTACACAAATTTATATTATTATTTTTAATAATGGTTGATTTGACCTCTTTGTGCCTTGAACGTGTCAAGGGGCTCCAACTTGATTTGTGGGTCTCCAGCCCACAGGGGTGAATGCTCTCATTGGATGTCTGAAGCAGGGGAGGAGGAGGTGCTGGAGATCAGAGTCCTGACCTCTGACCTCACCCCATAACGCTGCCAGGAGCCTCACTACATGCAGAGCAGCCATCCATCCACTGCACTGTGAGATAGTAACTGCTCTGTGCTCACTTACTGCTTTTATTATGCGTGACCAAAGGCAGCTGTATACAGCTGGGACAGCCCAAAGCTGCTGAGCTAAATGCAATAAGATCACCACATTACTTTCTTCCTATTGTAGGAAGAAGTCCAGGTTTGTTTCACAGCACTAGGAGGAAAACATAAAGGTGCTATTTATAGAATTTAAAACATCAATAATTCCTGCCAAATTATTTGTGATACCTTGCTATAATTTTAATAAAGAAACAGTGCACACCACTGGTCACCTTTACTGCTCACCAGTAGTTTTGCTAGCTTTAATGTTTTGCAAGATCAAAACCACATTTCCCATAAGCCCCATTATTCTCTGCCCACCCTTTTCTTTGAAGAGGATGAACACTTTTGGATGGCATTCATTACAATGAAATTTGCTCACCGGGTGCATATGTAGAAAAGGATTTTCAGGATTTCTCTGGCTTCTGCATTTTTGGGCCCATAGGGAATGCACATTAAATTCCTTCTCTGGCTGAGCTAGCTTTACATTTGTATTGTAACCTAATGGATCAAATTGTGATCATACAAAGAATAATTTCAGATTGTTTGTGACGCTCTGGGAGCTTGCTTCCTTCTGTTTTGGTCTGTTAAGCAATCCATTAGATTTCCCCACCAAATTTAACCTGGAGGGTAGATGTCTGAGGCACTTGATGCTGCCAAGTTCTTCAGTGATGGTCTTGTTTGTTCATGGTAATACTACTACTGTTTCAAAATGTATGTGGTTGAGATTAATTGAATTTAAAATGTGGCACATAGCTCTTTCAATATGCCATGACCAAACTGAGTCAGACCAAGCTTGAGAAGCAGGTTTGTGCAAATTGGTAGTTCAAAACTCCAAACTGACCATGAGACAGCGGAAATGAAAACTCTCTGATGTCCCTCAGCGATGACCGTCAAGGTACCTTTGAGTAAGGGTGAAGCTCAGTTGCAAACAGTAGAAAGGTTAGTTTAGGTTTGAATGTGTGAAAGCATAAGAAGCAAGGTGTTGCCATGAAAGAGCTCAGTGGATAACTAGTGGTTGAAAAAAGCCCAAATCCTGAATGAGTGTGAATGAATGATCTAAATCTACAGGACCTCCTCATTTATTGGAAAAAACATGCATTATAATCCAAGTAAAACATACTTGGCAAAATTCCTCCATCTGACACAGCTGAAAATCAGTTCCACCTGGACCGAGGTGAGGCAGTTCTACTTAGATTTTCCATTGCATAACTCTCCAGCTGCATTTTATTTGTTCCTCTGAAGGCATGGCCATTCACTTTACAGTGAATGTCTCTGCAGATGTATCTATTGAAAGCATTTTTTTTGCTTGCTGTATTCTGCCAGTGGAAATGTTTGTAAAAATTGATTTTTTTCCCCCCTCTATTTTAAGCTGCCTAACTTTAAAAGAAACCTTCTAGTATAAATTGGTCAAAACAGTGGGTTTCATTAGATATACTTTGCTTTCCTACATAGCATTGAAGTAAAGCTACAGGAAGAAGGCCTACAGAATGTGTAAATACTATGTAAATTCACTACCAGGTGACTTTTTTTAACAGCAAAAGAAACACGTTTTTCTTCTCAGAGGTCTTAGCAAAACATTCAGTATAATAAAAAAAAATCTTACAAACAGAAAGAGTCAACAACCTTTGAAGTTGAATCTCTATCCTCTGATCACAAGAGGACCACTTGCAATCAGATTACAAATGTTCTGTTTGCATTTAACTGAAGCCTTAAAGTTCAACACCACCTCCACCTGTTTGTTGTTAGCCACAACCAATGTGCGAACCTCTTTGTTGCATTTTTTATTTTGGCTTGTTTAAGCTGCACAATTATAAGTGAACCAGAGCTTGTAAAGTCCATCCATCCCTCTTCTTCCACTTATCCGGTGTCGGGTCGCGGGGGGAGCAGCTCCAGCAGGGGACCCCAAACTTCCCTTTCCCGAGCCACATTAACCAGCTCTGACTGGGGGATCCCAAGGCGTTCCCAGGCCAGGTTGGAGATATAATCCCTCCACCTAGTCCTGGGTCTTCCCCGAGGCCTCCTCCCAGCTTGACGTGCCTGGAACACCTCCCTAAGGAGGCGCCCAGGGGGCATCCTTACCAGATGCCCGAACCACCTCAACTGGCTCCTTTCGACGCGAAGGAGCAGCGGCTCTACTCCGAGCTCCTCACGGATGACTGAGCTTCTCACCCTGTCTCTAAGGGAGACGCCAGCCACCCTCCTGAGGAAACCCATTTTGGCCGCTTGTACCCTGGATCTCGTTCTTTCGGTCATGACCCAGCCTTCATGACCATAGGTAAGGGTAGGAACAAACACTGACCGGTAGATCGAGAGCTTTGCCTTCTGGCTCAGCTCTCTTTTCGTCACAACGGTGCGATGTAATACCGCACCCGCTGCACCGATTCTCCGACCAATCTCCCGCTCCATTGTCCCCTCACTCGCGAACAAAACCCCAAGGTACTTGAACTCCTTCACTTGGGGTAAGGACTCATTCCCTACCTGGAGAAGGCATCCATCGGTTTCCTGCTGAGAACCATGGCCTCAGATTTAGAGGTGCTCATCCCAGCCGCTTCACACTCGGCTGCGAACCGATCCAGTGAGTGCTGAAGGTCGCAGGCCGATGATGCCATCAGGACCACATCATCTGCAAAGAGCAGCGATGAGATCCCCAGCCCACCGAACTGCAACCCCTCCCCACCCCGACTACGCCTTGATATCCTGTCCATAAATATTACAAACAGGATTGGTGACAAAGCGCAGCCCTGGCGGAGGCCAACCCTCACCTGAAACGAGTCCGATTTACTGCCGAGAACCTGGACACAGCTCTCACTTTGGTCGTACAGAGATCGGATGGCCCTGAGAAGAGACCCCCTCACCCCATACTCCCGCAGCACCTCCCACAGTATCTCCCGGGGGACCCGGTCATACGCCTTCTCCAGATCCACAAAACACGTGTAGACTGGTTGGGCATACTCCCAGGCTCCCTCCAGGATCCTTGCGAGAGTAAAGAGCTGGTCCGTTGTTCCACAACCAGGACGGATTCCGCATTGTTCCTCTTCCACCCGAGGTTCGACTATCGGCCAAACCCTCCTTTCCAGCACCTTGGAGTAGACTTTACCAGGGAGGCTGAGAAGTGTGATACCCCTGTAATTGGCACACACCCTCTGGTCCCCCTTTTTAAAAAGGGGAACCACCACCCCAGTCTGCCACTCCTTTGGCACTGTTCCAGACTTCCACGCAATGTTGAAGAGACGTGTCAACCAGGACAGCCCCTCCACACCCAGAGCCTTGAGCATTTCTGGACGGATCTCATCAATCCCTGGGGCTTTGCCACCGTGTAGTTGTTTGACTACATCAGTGACTTCCGCCTGGGAAATCGACGATACGACGTATTAGTCGGATTCAGGAGTTCCTCAAAGTGCTCCTTCCACCGCCCTATTACCTCCTCAGTTGAGGTCAACAATGTCCTTCCTTACTGTACACAGCTTGGATGGTTCCCCGCTTCCCCCTCCTGAGGTGGCGAACAGTTTTCCAGAAGCACTTTGGTGCCGACCGAAAGTCGTTCTCCATGTCTTCTCCAAACTTCTCCCACACCCGCTGCTTTGCCTCTTTCACGGCAGAGGCTGCAGCCCTTCGGGCCCTTCGGTACCCTGCAACTGCCTCTGGAGTCCTCTGGGATAACATATCCCGGAAAGACTCCTTCTTCAGTCGGACGGCTTCCCTGATCACCGGTGTCCACCATGGTGTTCGTGGGTTACCACCCCTTGAGGCACCTAAGACCCTAAGACCACAGCTCCTCGCCGCAGCTTCAGCAATGGAAACTTTGAACATTGTCCACTCAGGTTCAATGCCCCCAGCCTCCACAGGGATGCACGAAAGAGCTTGTAAAGACTCAAAGACTCACAAGCACCCATTTGTCTCTCTTTTCACAAGGACAGACAAATAAACTAAATAAGGCTGTCCCAACATGCCTGATGTGAACAGACTATCAGACCATAAAATATGCACAGTATTGCACTGCAGTCCCAAAGAACAGGGCGCACAGACACACTCGAGTCTCTGTCCGGCTCTCAGCTGTGCTTCTTTACTCTAAACACTGCAGTAAGTCTTGAGTTAAACAGCTGTGCAAGTGACCTGTCAGTTCAGCTTACTGCAACAAGTGCACATGCACACATGTAACAAATGTATATGTTGAGCCTCTTAGGGAAGCTTGTTTAAATAATCACAATCTCATTCCATTGATTATCGATTATATACATCTGCTTTACGCTCTTACAGTGCATGTCAAAAGGTCTACAGTATAATGGAGAAATGCAGAAATTGTTAATTAAATATGTTAAAATTGT